>NC_084591.1:7045721-7280760 GCF_033807715.1 Cololabis saira
CCACTGACTGCGACCACTCCCTTTCCCCCTCCCTTTAGGGGCGCAGTCAGCTATGTAATCTAGGGTACACCCAGAGTGAATACTTCCTGCAAGTTTAGTTGCAGGAATCTGAGGGAACGGATGTAAGAACAAAACTGGACAAGAACATCTGAAACAACCACAACCAAATTCACTCTATCCGGATGGAGCAATTTAACTGGATAGTTTTTTTTTAAAGGCCGAAATGAAATAGAGTAACGAGGCTGTTTTTAAAATGTAAGGAGTAAAAAGTACAGATCATTGCGTGAAAATGTAAGGAGTAAAAGTAAAAAGTCGTCTGAAAAATAATTACTCCAGTGAAGTATAGATAACCAAAATTTCTACTTAAGTAAGGTAACGAAGTATTTGTACTTCGTTACTTGACACCTCTGGTGACTAAAACTAATAAAAACTAAAATGATAGCTTGACCCAAAGACTAGACTAAAACTAAAATTGAAACAGGCTGCCAGAAACAACACTACGTCTGACCCTTCGGCCCTCAGACGACCACGCAAGGATAGTTTACAGCAACATTATAAAGTACTCAGGTTTTCTTCCCCCACCTAAATCATAGCAGCGCTTACACACCGGCTGAAGGGGCAGAGGAGACGGTCGGCCCGCTTACAGGTTCCTTTCTGGCAGATTTACCCTGAACTCTGCTAGTGGAAACGTGTCATATTGTTATCTGAAGGCCAGAGTTTTGCAGGCCTCGGCGCCTTAGCTCTATCTATTCGACATGACCTGTCAAGCTGATAATATATATGATTAACTAAAAATGCTTACAGACTTAATAAAGTGATTACACATACGATTTACCAAACATGATTATACAGCATTTCCCATATGCAATGACGCAAATAGTGTTGTCATACGGGGTATAATTGTTAGATTTTCCCTCAACGTTGTCACATTCTTTTAGCCTGCTGGTGACTTCCTCTGGGCTGGTTGTGATCATTTTCCTCATTACGAGTGTTTGGACACAGGAATCACCTGGAGAATATTCCTGTTTTAGCTGTAAGTTTTGTTCTTTTCTAGCTTAATACATATTCTATCTTTTTATCAATCATTTCTTTAATTAATTGTTACGAGGTGAAACTAAAAAGGAAGGTTTAAACTTTACAAAGTAGAAGCTACCGTAGATGTAGTTTGTATGAAATAAACATTTTATTAAAGTCAAATGTAAAAGTAACTCATCTGATTTTATAACTGTAGGTCATTTGCCAGCTTGATTTGTTTATTCATTCATTTATTTATTTATTTATCCGTTTGCAGTGTTGGAGTCAACTTTAAGAAGATGAGACTTCGTCTTCTGTCCTGCGTCTTCTGCCTCCTGAGTGCCTGCTGTGTGCAGTATACCACACAAGAGTGTCAAAAAAATGGTAATATATATATATATATATATATATATATATATATATATATATATATATATATATATATATATATATATATATATATATGTATATATATATATTGCTTAACTTTGTTTAACTTAACTACTGTTGTCTCAACTGTGATGTTTCTGACCCTTTTCAAGCAAATTATTGCTCAATACTTAAATATCATCTTTCTTTCTACACAATTGCTGCGTGACAATGTTTCTATGATACTGTGATCATTATATTTATGGACTACCAGGACCAGATGGGCAGTGTGGAACACCTGGAGAATCTGGACAAGCTGGGTTACCTGGATCACCTGGAGAATCTGAGCCTGGACCGGCTGGACCAGCTGGAAAACAAGGTAATCCTTTTTTGTATAGACTTTGCAGTTACTTTTTAAATGATTGTAGTTAATCTGTTGTTAAATGACAGTTCAACAGTAGTCTGACATTCCGTGGTGGCGTTCTAGCTCTTGGCTGTTGGAGGGCAGTTTAGTGTAGTTGCAGTATATTGTTTTCAAATGTCATTATAGTTCATCGTCTATAAAAATAGTAGAACACACTAAAAACACACAATAAATCAAAGTCTCACTACCAAACTGATACAAACTTTTTATTTGATTCAGTCTCTCAAGAAAAGAAAATGTTTGTCATCATGTGCAAGTCAGGTGACTGAAAACGATCTTGAATGCTGATCTCATCTTTTCAAATTCACTTAATTTACATCAAGAGAACTACTTTTGAAGTTCTCCACAAAAAGTTTCAATACATTTAATTTAGGTTTCAATAAATAATGACATTTTTGTTTTCTTAAAATATGGATTTTTTAAAAATGTATAAAATGAGTTTGAATCATTTGTTCCTATTTAAATTTTAAATGACCTTATTATATGAGCAAACATTGAAATTTGCGAGTGCGGGCAAACTCAATTATTCTGTACAAGGATGTTTCAAAAGACAGATGAACTATTTGTTGGATGAAGCATAAATGATAAACATCAACATCTGTCAGTTGCAGCCTGAACATCTGTTCTGAACCAACTTCACCCTGTCTTCCAGGTGCTGGCTGTAGCTGCCCGGACTTCAAGCCGTTGCAGGACAGACTTACCAAGTTAGAAGAGGGTGAGTACTGAAAGATCCTCGTGTTCGTTTGTCTGGTTCACCATAAGAAAACCAATGAACAGAATCAAATGTATATACAAGTTTTTATTATATCATGCACAGTGTTTTCCAGCCGGAGGTTCACTTTGCTCTAAACACATACAGGATTGTCTAAGAAAATTAGAATATTGTGATAAAGTTCTTTATTTTCTGTAATGCAATTAAAAAAACAAAAATGTCATACATTCTGGATTCATTACAAATCAACTGAAATATTGCAAGCCTTTTATTATTTTAATATTGCTGATTATGCCTTATAATTTAAGATTAAGATTCCCAGAATATTCTAATTTTTTGAGATAGGATATTTGAGTTTTCTTAAGCTGTAAGCCATGATCAGCAATATTAAAATAATAAAAGGCTTGCAATATTTCAGTTGATTTGTAATGAATCCAGAATGTATGACATTTTTGTTTTTGTAATTGCATTACAGAAAATCACAATATTCTAATTTTCTGAGACATTCCTGTAGGTAGGAGAGAAATGCACGCAGTGGACATCAATCCAGTCATATTTATACTGAACAGGGAGGTGTTTTGTACATTATAGGAGCCAATGTTGAACCTTATTTGTTGAACCTTATCTGGGAGGACAACTGCAGGGAAAGAAACTTAAACATGTCACACTTTCAGCCATATATTTTCTGTTGTCTATCTCTAATCCGACATGCCAACCAAGCAAAGATCTACGACGACCAAAACCCAGAGAAAAACAGGAGGAGAACCATCAATCTTAAACATCCGCTCCTCTTCGCCGTCCTCACCTAAAGAAGAACTCAGATAATCAGTCTGCTCATAAAAACAGGAAGTGGTTCTGCACTGAGAGCAACCATCAGTACAATCTTATAGAAAAACCTGTTATACTTTTAACAATTTCATAAAATCCTAACAGTACCGAGTCCAAGACCTGCAGAGGAGCTCTGACTGATTCTAAGCCATTTTAATTACAGGACTTTTCAAATAACATCATATAAGAACATACAAAACTAACAAGTACAGTTTCTTTCAAAATAATCAGCTTATTTTAAACATTTAGACTATAACTCATATGTGTAGTTGCCATTAGGGATGGGCGGTATGGACTAAAAAAATGATCACAATAATTTCTGGCATTTATCCCGAAAACGATAAAAATGACGATAAAAAAAAACAATTCAACTCCACCTTTGTAACTATAAATCTATCAACACATTCAGTCTCTGGAGCCAAAACACTGCTCTAAAAGATACTAAATACTACTAAACGTCATCAATGGGAATTTATCGTTCTTTCTTTCTTTCTTTCTTTCTTTCTTTCTTTCTTTCTTTCTTTCTTTCTTTCTTTCTTTCTTTCTTTCTTTCTTTCTTTCTTTCTTTCTTTCTTTCTTTCTTTCTTTCAGGCTCATTTCCTTCCTCCTTCCTTCCTCCTTCCTTCCTTCCTTCCTTCCTTCCTTCCTTCCTTCCTTCCTTCCTTCCTTCCTTCCTTCCTTCCTTCCTTCCTTCCTTCCTTCCTTCCTTCCTTCCTTCCATCCTCCTTCCTTTTTTTCTTCCTTCCTTCCTTCCTTCCTTCCTTCCTTCCTTCCTTCCTTCCTTCCTTCCTTCCTTCCTTTTTTCCTTCCTTCCTTCCTTCCTTCCTTCCTTCCTTCCTTCCTTCCTTCCTTCCTTCCTTCCTTCCTTCCTTCCTTCCTTCCATCCTTCCTCCTTCCTTTTTTCCTTCCTTCCTTCCTTCCTTCCTTCCTTCCTTCCTTCCTTCCTTCCATCCTTCCTCCTTCCTTTTTTCCTTCCTTCCTTCCTTCCTTCCTTCCTTCCTTCCTTCCTTCCTTCCTTCCTTCCTTCCTTCCTTCCTTCCTTCCTTCCTTCCATTAATCAGTTTTACACAAAAACGTCATCAATGGGAATTTATCGTTTTTACCGTGAGATACAAATTCTTATTGTGGGGAATTTTTTGGACGGTTTATCGTGAACGGTAAAATATCACCCATTCCTAGTTGCCATCAGTGAACCACGGTGCTTTTCTGTAAAAGGGTCTTTAGATTAGTGATTATTTACTTATTCCATCAGTGTCCAGAGCCATGAGAAGATGTTTTTTTCTGTAGTCAACAGCGTGTTGTTTTATTTCCCACTTGGATAACAGAAAGGATCAGGACCATTTTCTGTTCATCTCAGTCCAGTATGTTGGTAAGCTTTACTTTTTTTTTTACTCTTTTTCAGCTATAAACTACTTATCTGCCCAGAAGGTTGGGCCTAAATTCTTTGTGTCCAGCAAGAAGTTGGGCTCTCTTGATGCGGCCAGGGCGTACTGCTCCGAGCGAGATTTGGATGTGGCTTGTCCCCGAAACGAGGCGGAGAACAATGCGCTGCTTGACTTGTTTCCACAAGACTACACACCGATGTGGATCAGCTGCCCTGCTGGCGAAGCGGCAGACCAGTATTCCAACTGGGGTCCTGGTGACAGGAAAACCATCCCGGATACTGTCTGCATCATGGTGGTAAAAGGCGGGATCTGGAAACAGGCGAAAGACTGTAACCGGAATGGCATCGCAGTCTGTCAGTATTAAGAAAGTATTGTTAACATTAAAGAGCTAAAGAGCTTCTGATGTCTCCATCCTGCCTGTTACTGTGTCTGAATAAAATGTAATCTGAGCTCCAAAAAACAGGATCTGATAAAAAAAAATCAAATTTATAATAAAGTGAATGATGATTGTGAGTGTACTGCCTTTTCTATATGTGCTGAATATAATCTGACAGTCAGGTAAACTTCTTTTTGGACTCTGAAGTACAGTAAGTTATCCACAGGTTTATTGATGTTGAAAGTAAAGAGTGAAAGAGTTAAAATACAAAAGATGTAATCAATCCTTTGTCCACATATAATATGTACAAAAAAGAATCAACAGTATAAAATAGATGCAACAATTCTTCATGAATTGATTCTGTTATTGTCACACATCCCAGATTCTAGCTATTTATTCATCTTATTTATATTTATAACTGAAGTTGAAATGTATTTAGAATTACATAAAAACTTTAATTTGTCATTATTCACATTTATACTGCATTCAAATATAACATTACTGTAAAACCTTACAAATTACAATTTTCTCAAAAATAATGATGTTGTGCCACAGCGGGTTAGCTAAGCTGTCCAGTTATCGAAGGGTTATTAATAATTTTATTAATAATTATTAATAATTAATAAAGTCGACTATTTATCAAAATGAATGATCAAAAATGATAAAAAGATCCTCGGGGCACCACCCTGTTCCTTAAGCAGGGAAATGATAACTTTTAACAGCAGAAAATCAGTCTCAGATGATTAGGATTATCCTGCAGAACAGTAAATCTTACTATCACTTACAGAATAACAATTGAAGGCGTGCAGTTCGAGCACTGGCTCTGCTCAAACAATCAGAATGTGACCAAATTGCATGAAATAACAGAAACCACTCATTACAAATCAATCAGAATTTATTTACATACGGGTATCGAAGCAGATTTAAATAAATACCCAAATAAATCCTGATGGCACACTACATTATTATAAAACCATTAATTAACTAGAAAAACAAAAATCAATAAAAATGAAATGAAAGTTAAATGCATGGAATGAAAAAAAGAATCAAAGCAATAACAAAGATGATATCAACGAACATCTACGGTTTAAAACAGGGGTGAAAGATGGCTGCGGTATTTAAAGATGGCGGGACTGTAACCACGCCACGTGCAATTAGACCGGATGGCAAACGCGGGCGTTTCAAACGTGACTCGTCAGAAAACAACGACTACCAAATAATCAGACACGATAATGATAACAATGATGATGATGTATGCAGTAATCTCAGTTCGGAACACAGATTTAGCTCTGAAACGCTCCAATTTACTGATAACCAGGGATCACGACTTCACTCAGTTCTGAACCGCTCTTAGTCCTACTGATCACCAGGGCTCATGAGCTCACGTCTCCTCGGGGTCTGGATCGGGTGCCTGCGGGCTTTGTCGACTGGGGTCGCGGTCCTGCTGGGGGGTTTCCCAGTCAGGCTCTCGCGTCCCGTCCCTTCCCCTGAAACGGATTAGACAGCGGCGGGGCCACCTCGTGCCGGGCCGTGCTTCCGGACCAACGGAGGCTCTCACGCATTCCTAGGCGCGGCGGGGGACCGGTCTTTCCTTGCCGTGCTTCCCTGCTCGCCGGTCGCCGACGCGCTGCCGTCCAGGCCCCGGGAAAGCTCATAATCGGGCGAGACGCCGGCCGTCCGCCCGGTAAACCGTTCCGATCCCTGCGCGGTCGGCAGACAGGGGCTCGGACGGGGAGGGAGGCTTCAGTCGGAGTGTTCAGTCGCAGCGGTGTCCCAGTCTGATGGCCGGGAGCGCGTGGGCGGCGTGAGCTCGGATCTGTAAAACTTAAAGAGGACAGAGTTTAGTGGGAGCCAGAGTCTCCCGGGGACCGCGGCTCCGTGGACCACAGGTCCAACGGGCCGGCCCGATCCGATGCGGGCCTTACACCTCCCCCCAAACGGGGGGAGAAAAGGAGATGGGATCTTGGCCAGGAGCCAAAGATCCAGCTCGGATGAGATGTTGTGGGGAAGAGAGAAAAAGGGAGAGAGGGACGCAGCGCCGCGGTCCGCGCCGTGGATCCCGGATCTTTCGGCCGGACCGGCTGGAGCACGCCGCAGATCTCTCCTCTTACCCCCCCTTTGGGGGGGGAAGGTCGTGGTCCCTTTCGCCCGGAGCCAAAGGTGGACGAACTGACCCACTGGTTGATGAAGGAAGAAGAGAGTTAAAGAGGAGCAGCTGCAGGGTTTTGATCCTACGCGCGCTGCGGTGACGTCATCGGTGACGTCATCGGTGCCTCGTTTGCAATTGGATGCGCGCCGCTTGTAGGCGCCGCCCCCCCCACGCAAGACATGCTGGGGGTTGTAGTTCATGGCAAGGTGGCCATTTTAGGAGGCACATTACAGCCGATTTTCGGCTGAGCAGTCTCAAAGTTGAATATACACATTCACAAAATGTTCATACATTTATAAGTTCAGAGTTCACATGAGCATATGGGCGAGGTCCAACAATGATATGCACTAAAAGTTACTCAATCTAACAATCATACATAAAATCCCATGATGCTACCAAAGGCACACGATGTATGCAGATGTTACTGAACTAACTTGGGTGAAGAGCAACCTTTCCAGTTGAACACTTGAATATTGTACAAATCCTTGAGGCAAATAAAACCTATAAAACTGCATGTAAGCACACAACACATTCTGCATCACTGTAAGAGTGCAACAGTAAATGTAACAGATAAGTTGTAAAGGTCATAAACAAATAGCGGGTCAAAAGTGAAAAAATTAAAAAACAACTAAATAGAAATAAAATAAAATAAATACTATTACAATAATAAATTAAAGCTGCAAGCAGCGATGAACGGGCCCTCGCACTCATGGCCCCCGCCCCCCCATAAGCATATCAGAAATGACACCACCCAAGACTTCCTATGTCAAACCATTCAAAAGTTATGGCAGAAAATAGGGACTATGAAATATCGACCAATCAGAAGAAGGGGCGGGGCTAATTTGCACCAATTATGGTCAAGGACTCAATACCGAGTCCGATGACACCACCCACGACTCTTTATGTCAAACCATTCAAAAGTTATGGCAGAGAAAAGTATTCTAGGGGGCGCTGTTGAGCCATCTTGCCACGTCCATTAAAGCAAACCATGAAATATCAAATTTATCACCTGGCTTGGTGCAAAATTTGGTGACTCTTGGGGAACTATCAAATATGGACCAATCAGATGAAGGGTGGGTGCGCTTTTTTGCGTCTAGCGTCGCCACGGTAACGTTTTTGAAAAAAAGTAATGCGCATAGCCACAGGATGGAGACGCATATTTTGATGTATAACACACCTGGGTGCACGTTACGGTTCGGGCCGTATTAACTGCCAAAGGAATGGCATAAATTGCGCCAAAATTACGCAATTAATTCAAAATGTTCAAAATGGCTGACTTCATGTGCAGTTTCGGCCATGGCGCCAAGAGACTTTTCTTTAAGTTGCGACATGATACAGGTGTGTACCGATTTTCGGTAATGTACGTCAAACTGTATTGTGGGGCTTGAGGCACAAAGTTTTCTAGGGGGCGCTGTTGAGCCATTTTGCCACGCCCATTAATGCCAGCCATTAAATATCAAATTTTTCGCCAGGCCTGGCTTGCGTGCAAAATTTGGTGACTTTTTGAGCACGTTTAGGGGGGAAAAAAGGCCCTCCTTTTGTCAGAAGAAAGAAAGAAAGAAAGAAAGAAAGAAAGAAAGAAAGAAAGAAAGAAAGAAAGAAAGAAAGAAAGAAAGAAAGAAAGAAAGAAAGAAAGAAAGAAAGAAAGAAAGAAAGAAAGAAAGAAAGAAAGAAAGAAAGAAAGAAAGAAAGAAAGAAAGAAAGAATAATTCCTACAGATACAATAGGGCCTTCGCACTGTAAGTGCTTGGGCCCTAAATATGAGAAAAACGGTGAGAAGCAGGGGCATTAGTCATTTTCAAATATCTTAAGGCATTGTATCACAGAAGGTACAGCTTGTCACAAGCAACCCTTTCAGTGGCAGGCTTTCTACACTTCCTGGTTTTAGAGCCAAATGATCTCCTGTTTCCATGTTTTAGAAGTTTCCCTGTTTCCACACACCTGATTCTAATTAATGCTCGTCATCAGCTTGTCTTCAAGGTCTGCACATCTCTGTTAATGACGCAGCCCGCAGCCGTGTCTGTCAGGGTGCGTTAAAGCATGGAAACATCTACAACCTGCGGACAGAGGCCCTGGAGGACCGACTTTGTAATGAATATAAGTAGATATTTAGACAGAAGTGCAACACGGCTGCTGCAACAAAGGAAAGAGAGTTGACGTTAGAGAAAATTGGAGAGCGTGTATGTAAATGTGTAGACAAGTTAAAATATTTAATGGCTGTTTCGTATGAATGACGAATGTATTGTATTTTTTTTTTTGAAGTAGGGTAAACAAAATATACTACTAATTATATATATATATATATATATATATATATATATATATATATATATATATATATATATATATATATATATAGACAGGTGACAATGGGTAATAGGCTCGGTCATACTCACGTTGGTTGTATTCAGGTTGGTCGTAAAAAAAAAAAAAGGTTGGTCGTACTCACATTGGTTTCAATCACATTGTTTGTACTCATGTTGGTTGTACTAATGTTATTTGTACTCACATTGGTCTTATTCACATTGTTTGTACTCACGTTAGTTGTACTCACATTGGTCGACCTCACATTGGTCGTACTAATGTTAGTGGTACTCATGTTGGTCATACTCACATTGGTTATACTCTCGTTGTTTGTACTTTTGTTGGTCGTACTCTCGTTTTTTGTACTCTCATTGGTTGTACTCACGTTGAAAAACATTTCAGAGGAATGAAAGTATCAAAAGATAAAAGCTGGGAAATATGTGTCACATTGTTTGTACTCACGTTGGTCGTACTCTCGTTGGTTGTGCTCTCGTTGGTAGTACTCAAATCGGTTGTACTCATGTTGGTTTTAATCACATTGTTTGTACTCAAGTTGGTTGTACTAATGTTAGTTGTTCTCACATTGGTCGTACTCACATTGGTTTTACTCACAATGTTTGTACTCATATTGGTTGTACTACTGTTAGTTGTACTCACATTGGTCATACTCTCATTGGTTGTACTCACGTTGGTCGTACTCACATTATTTGTACTCATGTTGGTTGTACTCATCATCATCATCATCGCTTATTAGTCAGACTCGAGGTCCATAATAAAAAAACATACAACACGATACATAAGAACACAAGATTAAAAGAGATAGAGAGAGAAAAAGCATATATAAAACAGTGCTACACAAGACAGTTATACCAGTGTTTCCACAGAGCTGAGCAATATCTCACGTCAAAAACACGAGGGCTAACCAGCTGAGCAATGATGTCATTCTGAGATACATTCAGTCTACAGTCTACACTTTACAGAACAGCTCACTTGCACTACACCATCTGGGCTGTTTTAATAGTATCCTCATGCAATTATTGTAAGCAACCTGCAACCTATGAATGCTTGCCTTCTTAAATGTACTCCATAAAGGAGCAGTACTAATGTTAGTGGTACTCACATTGGTTATACTCTCGTTGTTTGTACTTTCGTTAGTCATACTCTCGTTTTTTGTACTCACATTGGTTGTACTCACGTTGAAAAACTTTTCAGAGGAATTAAAATATCAAAAGATAAAAGCTGGGAAATATGTGTCACTTTCTATTGCAGTAGAATAGAGCATGCTCCGTATCCACGTCATTGTTAATAAAACCTGACGTTTGCAAATAAATGCCAGCTTATACATTTGATAACCCAAGGTATTTTGTGTGAAGTATGAACATGTGGAAATCTGTGATGTTTTGAAGGATAGGATCATATAGGCTGACTGACCCCCCAAAAACAACACTATAAAAACCATTAGGGTGTCACGAGTACAAGTCTGATTTGACCAGATTAAAATCATTAATATACTTTTCTGACTCAGTGTGACATGTCAGCATTCAGACATCTCTTAAATCCACGTTATATGATCAGTTGGCCGAAATTGAATGTGTTTCAGCTTAATGAAGGAGAGGAGATAGAAAGCAACTCGGAGAATGTACAGCAGTAAAGTCAGTCAGTTACCACGGTAACGGATTCCGAATATGAGTTGCGTTGGTTTCTGAAACTGGCTCAACTAAACCCTCTTATTTGGGCTTAAGTAACGTAGCTTTGTGAAAGGCAAAACTCAGTTCAGATTCAACATAGCCAACTTTTTAAAACCCACCCCTGCTGCCTTCCTGTCTTGTTGCCCTGGGTGAGAAGAAGGAGCACAAGTAGCTGGAAACTAAGGGTTGAAGGGAAAGACGTAAAAGATGTTTATAGACGGTTGTTAAAAGAAGAGAGGATGCTTCACAACCGCAACATCATCTCCCAACTTTTTTAGATGTATTGCTGCCATCAAATTTAAAATCAGCTAATATTTTTTTACGAAATGGCAAAATATCTCAGTTTCAGCATCTGATATGTTTGTTTTTTTTTTGTGTTCGACTGAGAATAAAATATGGGTTCTTGAGATTCGCAAACTTTTGCATTGTGTTTTCACTTTCATTTTACACAGTTACCCAGTTCAAGAGTCTGGGGTTCCTGTTGTCTACAGAGTGAACTTAAAGTCCAGATTCTATATTTTCTTGCAGGTGTTTCACAAATTTTAACGGTGCATTCATCCACACTGACTTGTTTAGGAACCTTTTGCAGATGAAACTCCTTGAGTGTGAGTGTGTTCCTATTTCAAACTCTCTTTTTTTTTTTTGTTAAATGTCACATTTGCAATTGCGATTCACTTCTGTGGGTTGGACTTCTTGTATGTCTGACTTAATTTAAGCCAGACGTACGGGAACTACACGACTTGTGTTTGGACGCAGGAGGCAGCAACACAACCGAGAGAAGTCTTCTGTTTGAGCTGTAAGCTTTGTTCTTTTCTGGATTTATATATATTTTTATATGTCTTTCTTATTCTAGATTTATTCCTGCAAGTTTCTTTTTAATCAATAATTCTTCTTGATTAAGCACAACTGTTGTTGTAACTGTACTTCTTAACCTTCACTGTTAAAATCAAGAGTAAGGAATTTCTCTTAGCAGTGAAATACAGTCTTTATGATCTTTATTAGGTTTTACAAGCTACTGGAAACATATAGTTTTCATCAAAACAAATATTTTGATTACATTTAAATGTAAGTTAATGTAACATAACTGTTTTTGTTGCTTTAGGACAATTACAAACTTTATTTATGTTTTAACAGTGTTCCAGTCAACTGAAGGAAGATGAGACTTTATCTTCTGTCCTGTGTCTTTTGCCTTCTGGTTGCTAAAGCTTCCAGTCAGCCTTCGTATTTGAACTGCAACAATGATGATGAGGAAGGAAGTGGTAAAACACATATATTTCCATTTCTTTTAATTACTGTTTTCTCCACTGTGACAATGTTTTAGCTTCATGAATTTCTTTCTATTTTTCCTTTGCCAAACAGGGTCCGCCTTAAAGGGCATGAGTTTTTATTTTTGGGAACATTTTAACTCTGTTGAAAGCAAAATTCTCTCCGGAGATTGAGTCATTTTTTAACCGGATACATTTTACAACTATCAGCAGGCCAGTAAACTGTAATTCATAAACTGTTTTCACCAAGTATTGACATAGCTGGTTTGTAGTATTTTGTTTATTTTTAGTTTTAATGATTAGTAGATTATTTCCTTCCATTCTTATTTATAATTGAAATAACATGATAGTTGTAACCAACATTATTGTGATTTGTGAGTTCAGAGGAAATCAATTACGAGGTTTCACAAAGATGTTTCAAAATGCATTGTTTATTGGATGAAGTAAAAAAGTCAAACATCTGTTTGTGGGACACTGGACAATTGTTTTGAACTAAATTTCATCCGTTTCATCTAGGTACTAACTGTGTGGACATCAAGGCATTGCAGGAACGCCTTGCCAAGCTGGAGCTGGGTGAGTACCGGGAGCTGAAGGGAGGATGGACTGAGGAGATCTGTTTCAGACATGTGTTGATTTTCAAACAGCATCATATATAAACATCAAATAATCACCTTCTTTGAACATTTAGACTTGAAACGGATTCAACTGTCATCATGAGCAACGGTGCTTATCTGAAAAGAGCTTGTAGTAATTATTAATTAATCCCATCAGCAGAGGTGTCAACTTCAAGTAACAAAGTACAAATACTTCGTTACCTTACTTAAGTAGAAATTTTGGTTATCTATACTTCACTGGAGTAATTAGTTTTCAGATGGCTTTTTACTTTTACTCCTTATATTTTCACACAATTATCTGTACTTTTTACTCCTTACATTTTAAAAACAGCCTCGTTACTCTATTTCATTTCGGCTTTTAAAAAAAACTATCCAGTTAAATTGCTCCATCTGGATAGAGTGAATTTAGTTGTGGTTGTTTCAGATGTTCTTGTCCAGTTTTGTTCTTACATCCGTTCCCTCAGATTCCTGCAACTAAACTTGGATGTACATTCCAATAAAGGTTAGGATAAATGATAACATGCCTCTGAAGTTTGACTTTTTGCACCATTACAATACTTATAGGCAACTAGTCATCATATCTCCTGCTCTCTGAAACACATGTTAATGCTCAATAGTACACATATATGGTTCTTTAATATATTTGCATTATACTAAGAGGCATTCATTTTCAATGGCTTTTGTCCTTAATGGCTTTTTCCCCCTTTACTTTTACTTTTATACTTTAAGTAGTTTTGAAACCAGTACTTTTATACTTTTACTTGAGTAATAAACTTGAGTTGATACTTCTACAGGAGTATTTTTAAACTCTAGTATCTATACTTCTACCTGAGTAATGAATGTGAATACTTTTGACACCTCAGCCCATCAGTATCCAGAGCCATGAGAGGATTTTTCTTCTGTAGTCACCAGCATGAGTGGTTCTTGTAGTTTGAATGGCAGCCTGTACAGTGTGTATCCCTGCCTTTCGCTCAAAAAGGTACGGGATCACTGGGATCTGCTGGCATAGGCTCCAGGAGACCACCAAGACTACCAGGACCACCAAGACCCTGCATTGGAATAAGCGGATTTAGAGAATGGATGGATGAATGGCTGCATCTGCCAAGCGCTCGTCTTGTCCAGTTCCCCCGTTTGTCTTCAATCTTTGCAAAGTAGTGAAGCATGTATCACAGCTTCAACTCTAATTTTGTAATTTAAAAGTTTATACTTTTTCCCAAGTGACAAACTTATCCAAGCCCTCAGAGTTAAAACCCAAGAATTCCCTTTACCCTGTTAACATACCGGTTAGATGTTTTATGTGCTGCAATTCATATCCTGAGCACAATATGGCTGAGGATTTGTGCTTTGAGTCACAATGGCAAAGTTTAACAGTTTATATGGTAGAGAAAGTCCTTGTTGTACAAAGTGGTTTTCCAATGTTAAGACAGGAACCTACAAGGTGATGCTGAAACCTGCTGGGTGGTGTTTCGGTGTCGTAACGTTTGGAGATTGACACAGCCTGTTTATGTCTGTGACAGATCAAAAGCTGGTCCTTTAAAGTCTTGAGTCTGCCAGGTGTTGAAACGCCATGAAGCATTTTGCGCTGTGCCACCCTCTGGAAATGGCAGCCATAGTCACCAAAGACTGAGCGCGGTCCCATTAGATCAGGGGTCGGCCCGCAGCTCTAGAGCCGCATGCGGCTCCTTAGTGCCGCCCTAGTGGCTCCTGGAGCTTTTTCAAAAATGTTTGACCTTTTTCTTCCTTTTTTTTTTTTTTTTTTTTTTTTTTTTTTTCCTTCTTTCTTTCTTTTATTCTTCTTTTTTGTCTTAGTGGATCCCGTGGTAATCCATTTTGATAGGTTTTTAATATTCAAACTAAACTCATTTATGCCTCTTGAATTCTTAATCCGCAAAGTTCCTGGTTCCTGTTGATTGCAGGCAATGGTTTCTGCAATTTAAATTCAAATGTGTTAATTTGTGGCTCCTCTGTTTTACTTTTTCAGCTATAAACTATCCATTTGTCCGGAGGGTTGGGCAGAAATACTTTGTGTCCAACAAGAAAAGGGACCGATTTCAGACGGCCGTGGAGTTCTGCTCCCAGCGAGGTTTGGAGCTGGCCTTGCCCCAGAACCAGGAGGAGAACAGCGCGCTCACTGAGGTGTTTGGAGATGCGTTCAAAACAGTCTGGATCAACGTCAACCAGAAGAAGGCAGAGGGCAATTTTGAAGTCGATATGAACAATCGAACTCTGATCTTTACCAAATGGGGACGAGGGCAGCCAGACACGTCCATCCGAGATACTGGCTGCACCATGGTGGGGGAAAATGGGCTCTGGAATGTGACCCAGGAATGTTTCCTGAATGCCTTCGTAGTTTGTCAATTGTAAGAACCTAAGACTCTCTTGGGTTTTTTTGGGGGGCTTTTCCCATGTTTCCTTTAAACATTTGATTGTTTGTATCGTTGAATACATCTCTTCAACCTGAAGCAGCAGCAGCAGAGCAACCTTTAATGCTGATTAGCAGTCCTCTTTAAATAAACTAACTAAATGTGCAATGCAATGCTTTATTGTCCGCTTGATTTGTGGCAACCGCTTCAACAAGTTTGTTTTTTTTTTGGTTATTCTGATTCTGATATTCGTATCAAAAATACTCACTGCTGAACATAAGGGGTATTGGATCTGTGAGTAACTTTCTGTGCAACATGCCCCCCCATGTAGTTTTTATAGCATGCAATCCCAACTCTACTTTCATTTCTCTATGAGCCAGAAGAGGAAGTTACACAATACTGCAGACAGCTATCCAGCACTGACATTATGGTGACGATATAACATTAGCTTATACTGGAAAATCCGTGCAGGAAAACTGCAGCGTGCTCATTATGCAAGGCTGCGGTTTCCAAAGGTGGCACGAAAATGTATAAAGATTTCATTTTCATTTTATTCTTTATTTCATTCAAAAAAAATAAAATAATTCAATACAAATACAAATGTTCTTAAATTGTGAATGAAAAGGGAGCAGAAAGAAGAAGAATCTTATCTGATCTGCCCCTTTTTCCAAGAAATAACTTCACAAATAACATAAATTAAAAATACTAATAATAAAAAACAACAACTAAGTGAATAAAAAAATAAATAAATTAAAATAAAATAAAATTTACCGCCGCCTATGGGTATGTCAATCAAACTTAACTAACATATTTCATTATATTTACTTAACATACAGGCTTTAATTGTTCTTTTGAATGTAATGTTTGATTTGGATTCTTTGTTTTCTTTATTCAGATTGTTCCATAAACTGATTCCTTTCACAGAAACACAACGTTCCATCAATTTTGTCCTGCGTCTTGGTTTTTTAAAAATCTCTGTTCCTTTTAAGTCATACTTGCTTTCTCTTTTTTTATGAGCTTTAAACATAATTTGCAGAATACTACAGTCTACTAGTTCATGAAATTTCAACAATTTTAACTGAAGGAATAATGGATTTGTTGGATCTCTATATCGTTTTCTACTGATTATTCTTATGGCTCTTTTTTGCATAATGAAAATTGATTGAATATATGTTTTACAGGCATTTCCCCAAACTTCAACACAGTAGGTCAAATATGGAACAATCAGAGTGTTATATAAAATGTACAATGCTTTGTTGTCCAATTAATCCTTTACTTTGTGTAACAGAGCAATTGTTTTTGATATAGATAACGTGAGCAGAGCTTATTAAGCTTTTAAAGAGCCATTATGTGAAAAGGCATGATTTTATTAAGCCAGAGGTTAGGAGGGAAAACCCTTCTGAAAAACTGTTCAGGAATGAGACACCCTTCCTCCCCACTCAGATGATACAGGTCACTTATTTTTAAATTTATCAGTAATTTCCTCAGCACAAAGAACTCCTAAGCACTGTAAAATCGTAGACCCTAGCTTTAATAAAGACTTTTAAGCATTATTTTCCTACTACTTACTTTAAATACATGATACAAGCAGAATAACATATTCATTCAATTTACTTTATTTTGGAACAAGAATGCAAGAATGAGAAGTGCATTTAAGAACCGTGTAAAAACAATGATCCAGCTCAAACGTTCTTAAAATGTAAACACAGCCTGTCAGGATACCCAAGTAAAAACATAAGTCCAAATAAATTGAACTAAACAATATGCATAAATAATACATAACCATAAATTATAGTTGCCAACAAAAATCAAGTCCAGGGGGCTCCATTTGTCAGTGACTGTGCCAGAGTTCACTCAGATCCAGGCTTAACAATATAATGGGATTAAAAAAAAAAAACTTTACTTCTTCCAATGAATAAGATATGAATATCTTTAATATGGAACTATTCAAAGGATATACGTTTAATCACGATTTAATCACGGCTTGTACATGAGACTTCAGCTGCCAGCTAAAACATATATTATCTTAACAAACATCTTAATACACCGAATATTTAAAGAGATAAGGTGGATGGCTTGAACTTTAATTAATTAATTGAACTTTGTAGTCCACAAATAGCACTGCTTACCTGCAACAATCAGACAGTGGAAGTTAGCATGGCATTTGCAAAGGCCCAAAATAACTAACATGGGTGGCTCAACTTTATACATCTTACATAATAAAATGTGAGAATGCAATTACTATTAAATAACACTTGGTTTCACTAATTTAGTTTACTAATTCGCTGAAACCCATGCTGTTTGCTTTATTTGCACCTTTAAAAGGTAAAAATTATGATAATGCAGCTGTTTTCTCACAATATGAGCCATTATTGCATTATGAGCTGTTATTACATTATGAGCGGCGCCAGTAAGGCGCATAATGTAATAAGTTATTACATTATTACATTATGCGCAAAGCCATTATTACGTTATGCGCTCATGATTTTATTACATTATGAGCCAATTATTACATTATTAACTTTTATTACATTTAAGTTAATACATTATGAGCCGTTATTACATTATGAGTTGCTACAGCTTGCCCAAAGTTGTATAGTTTCTAGTGTGACATATTTATTGGGTTTTCCAAAATGTATGATAGTGAATTTAAGCCAGATCCCAATGTTGCTCTGTGTGGATGCTCTCTGTCTCTTGCTAAATGTAGTCCTTGAATACAAAACCCTTTTAAGTATGGAGTGAAAATCGCTAAGAGAGCGATTCTACAGTTGTGGAAAGCAGAAGTTGTGACTTGAGAAATGGCAAAATCTGGCAACCATTTCTGGACCTACTTGCTCAACAAGACCAAAACCTCTCTTGATACCGGATGCGTGAACTTTACAACCCGCCACCTTCCTCGTACTTATAAACCCGTATAAAGATATTAGTAAAAATGATGCACCAGTGCCTTGAATAACTGTAAACGCTCAGCCTTATTTTTTTTTCTTTTCTTTTCTTTTCTTTTCTTTTCTTTTCTGTAATTTAATGCCCATGTCTTTCTTTCATGTTATTTTTGTGGCATTATTATATTTGTGTGGATCAATGATTGAATCATTTTTAAAATGCTAAATAAACAAATAATACAAATTAAATTTCACTTTACACATTCACAAATTTGCACAAAAAGTGATTTCAGCTCACAGAAAAAGTGTGAATTTGAGGTATAATTGAAGTATTTTACTTTGAAGTACTTAAATGTTCTTATTTAGTTGTCAACAAATTAAATAGGTAGTTTTTTTTCTCCACACATTCGGTTGCCTTTGAAACTCTATCGCCCTCTAGTGGTAATGAAGAACCTTTGCATCTTCATAATCTGTGTTTAATAAGAAACGGTTGTTTTTTAGTTGAAAAGCACAAGAGCTTTCACAAAACTTAACGTTATAGTTAATTTTTATGTTTTTCACCGCTACATTTGACTATTTATTCAATTGAGTGAGAGAGAGAGACGATGACCTGGAGGACACAAATTTGCTCCTTCTTCTTTCCCCCTGCTGTATCTGCAGATAAATATTCCACTGCGCACTTCTTATGGGTTATGAGCATTATAGATCCATGGTTATGAGTTTTATTGAGAAGAATGACGTTTGAACTCTTTCACTCTTTTACTACTATTTAAGTAATATCGTCGACATCAGGGATCATCCAGCAGAGTGGCGCAGCGGAAGCGTGCTGGGCCCATAACCCAGAGGTCGATGGATCGAAACCATCCTCTGCTATGTGTTTTTGGCTTTATGTTTTCCCCTCGTTACGTGTTTTGTACTTCTCAATTTAATGTTTTCACGTTCAAAACTATAGAAAAACAATAGTCCGCTTGGCACTGAAATGCTGTTAACATTCTGAAGTAATTCCTACAATAGAACCTAAATGAAAACACCAAACGTGAATTAAAGCACATTTATTTATTTTAAATATATACATATATATTAAATATATAGTTTATATTCATATTGATTGTTTTCAAGTGAAACCTTTACATTTTCTTTTAATTTGTCATTTTAACTCATGTGGCTCTCTGGTATTCACTGACTAAAACTGCAGTTACAAGTCTTTCAGAACGTGTAACTGAGCCCCATCCTGCTCCTCTTTAGGAAAGTAAATTAGGTATCTCATTTTTGGAAATATTTACACGAAGTGTTCGCTTTTCTGGCAGAAATGCCTGCTCTCTTGTTACATCCATTCATCTCTAATTAGTTGTTCCGAGTTTTCTTCCCCATGTAACCGCTAACCTCGCGAGAACTGCCACCCAGGCTACAGCAGTTCTCGCGAGGCTAGTGACACCAGTTTGGAGAGGCACGGGAATGCTTTTTAAAATGTATTATATTATAAAACGGGAAATTTACGGGACAATGCTAATACGGGAGGACGGAGGAAAAAGAGGGGTAATATAAAAAATTAAATAAAATACAAAATTCAGTCGGCATCTATCAACGGTTTAATCAACGTCCGACGAGCCAATCAACGTCCGAGTTCACACTTGAAGTCGCGAGGAGATACGAGCCAATCAACGTCCGAGTTCACGTTTGAATTGGCCAATTAAGGTGAAGCCCTATTTGAAACTAACCACAAAAAGAAGAAAAAACAAGTTACAGATTTTATTTACATTTAGAAAAACAACCAGAATATTTCATTGACCTAGAAAACTGTAAGTACCCATTTATATTGTTTCTTGTATCCTTCTGTTGAAACAAACTTTTTATAATTATAAAGGGGTAGGAAATAGGAAAAAGTGTATACTTATTCCTACTCCTTTTTCGAACCTATGTGCATATGAAGATGTTACTGTTTATTTTTATTTTTTATATACATGTTCAAAATAAATTCATTCATTCATTAACTTTGTATTTTTTGTTTTACAATCGCCAAAAATAATATGTTGTGGAATTAAATAAAACAATTGATTAACTTTTACCATTGTTGGCGTAGGAAGCTATGGTTGTGATTTAGTTTTTAAAGCTGCACTATGTAACTTTTCCACCTTAATATAATATTTCCAGAGTCATTGTGATGGTACATCAACTTCCAACAGGTTTAATGAACCTCTGTCATGGTCTGAGGGGTCTGTATCGCCTTCACTGGCACTATGTAACTTTGAGGTGCATGGTAGGAACCCTTCCACACTACTGGTAAAGCACTACCGATTTTGTCCAAAGGAGCCACCAAACTCAACAAAAGCTGAAAGTTACATTATGCTGCTTTAAATGCTTTTATGCCATACACATTGTTAACAGGGTTTCCTAATGCGCGCCATGAGTTACATCATGTTGGAGCAGTCTCCATCTTGGAGGACAAGCTTGGAGGACGAGCTAATCGCTGTGGCTATCCGTTCTATCCTAACTGTTCTTTTACTCCCGTTAGAGTCAAAACAATTGCTACGATGGTTAACTTTTGTGCTGTTATCGGTTGTTGGATGAAATTCAATTGTGATACTGGCCGTCAGTAACCGATAAAGAGCAGCTGAGGCATGGGTGCATGTGCTTCCAGTCCCAGCTAGCTGTTATTATGATTCCCTCTTTATTAGCAAAGATCCATAGGGTGTGGGTGCATTCCTGATGCTTTGTGAAAGAAGTACCTGCAGTTACAATAAAATTAAAACAAAGATTATGACAACCTGCGTGACCGACACAATCAATGTCGGAGACATTTTATTTAACCTTTATTTACAAATGCAGCCTGAACAAAGAGCATAAGCGCTTTGAGGGGAGAGGGGGAGTACTAGAAATAAAAAACGACATTATGTAAAATTGCATGTTGTGACTTGAATTGATTTGACCCAAACAAAACCTACAAGTCACTGAGGCGCTGTCGGTTGTTTGAATGAATGTCCATAAACATCCTTTGTGATGCTCAAAAAAGGGGTTATTTATAGGTACACACAAGTTCCTTTGTCACCAACGAACTACATGCACTTATATTACATAATTTGCATGATTAATTTGATGATTTTAATTTGATCATTAATAAATCTATCACCACATTAAGGCCCGTTTACACGGGGCAAAAACGGAGGCGTTTTCATGCGTTTTGGCCGTTCGTTTACACGTAAACGGAGGTCAAAGCCCCCAAAAACGATCATTTCTGAAAACTCCGGCCAAAGTGGAGATTTTCAAAAACTCCGTCTTCACGTTTGCGTCTAAACAGACAAAACGGAGGGAAACGGAGATTTACGTCACATTATGTGACAGAAACGTCACCAGGAGCGTCATGAGTGCGACCTGTGTTTACAATTTGTTTGGCCACCGTCAATATTTTATTTTATTTTACCTGTTTTAAATTCTCTGAGACTCTCGTTCCGTCTTGGAAGTAAAGCCTGAATTATGGTCCCGCTTTAAATCGACGCAGAGCCTACGGCGTAGGGTACGCGGCGATGCGCCGTAGGCTACGCCGTCGATTTTACGCGGAACCATAAATCTGCCTTTATTCACCCGCCCGAGACTCGCCTTTTATTCGCCCCACCAACCGCCCGTGCGCTCTTAAAAGAAACTCCTAAAAGAACTCCTAGACAAGGCGGCAGGAAGAAAATAGAAGCAGGTCTAACGTCCGACCAAAGTGGGGAAAAAAACGAACAAAATAACGGCGTGTGGTGACGCAATGAAACAGCGAACAGCTGGAGTGAGCGGCGTGTTCGTGGTGTTAAATGCAGCAAACATGTCAGATCATTACTGGGATGTGGGGAAAAGCAGAGGACACGAGAAATGATCAAATAGGTAGACCTAATAAGATTAAGATAAGATGATAATATGATAATTCTTATTATATCTTATTATTTTATCAGAACCTTCCAGCTCTTTGGCGATCTCCCTCCAGCAGTTGCCACTTTATTGAGGTTCTTGTATTGAAATGACTGTTTCCTACAGCGCTTTCAACTTTTTTTTCAACTTTCAACCGGCTTTCAAAGCGAGCACAGGAAGAAAACAAAATAGAAGCAGGGCGTGCGACAAAAGTCCAGCTCAAAACGGCGCCGCGTCGCTCGCAACCAGTGTAGACAGTGCAAATAAAAAATAAAGCTCGCTCGCTCGCATGCAGTGTGGACATGGTGTAACGCGGAACCATAAATCAGCCTTAACTGGAAGTTACACGTGTCATTTGTTGATATTTTTTCCAGGATTCTGATTGGCTGGCATGACGTTACCAGCGTTTTCATGCGAGTCCGTGTAAACGAGGATTTTTGAAAACGGAGAGGGAAAAATATCCGTTTTTCTAAATACCCGGCTACGTGTAAACGTGGCCTAAGTCTTTGGAGCCCCCAAAACACTGCTATAAAAGAATACTAAATGCTACTAAACTACACCAATTAAATGAGTCCACCTGTACTACAAAACTGGAATGACTCAGATTCGCCATGTTTGTTACACAAACACGTATCAACGTGAATTTATCTTTCTTTCTTTCTTTCTTTCTTTCTTTCTTTCTTTCTTTCTTTCTTTCTTTCTTTCTTTCTTTCTTTCTTTCTTTCTTTCTTTCTTTCTTTCTTTCTTTCTTTCTTTCTTTCTTTCTTTCTTTCTTTCTTTCTTTCTTTCTTTCTTTCTTTCTTTCTTTCTTTCTTCTCTTCCTTCCTTCCTTCCTTCCTTCCTTCCTTCCTTCCTTCCTTCCTTCCTTCCTTCCTTCCTTCCTTCCTTCCTTCCTTCACGTACGTTGTGCGTCGATTTAACGCAGAACCATAAATCATCTTTACACAAAAACGTCATCAACGGGAATTTATCGTTTTTACCGCGAGATACAAATTCTTACCGTGGGGAATTTTTTTGACGGTTTATCGTGAACGGTAAAATATCGCCCATTCCTAGAAGACAGAGTGTTATATGAGGCAGAGAGTTTTAGAGTGTTTTGTAGTGTGTTCCGAGAGTTAAATGATATTTACTGGACCTCAGCTTGAGGGCAGAGTGTGACGGGTGTACAAGGGAAGAGAGGTAGAGAGGTGTTACTAGTATGGTTTTGTAGATGAGCAGGAGCCAGTGACGGAGCCGCCTGGTAGGGAGGGATGTCCAGTCTACCTGGTTATATAAGTGGTGAGTGGTGAAGGAAGCGTCAGTCGCAAAGCGGATGGCGGAGTGGTGAAGAGTATCCCGTTTCTTGAGGGTGGATTGAGATGCCATCCTGTAGATGTACATGTAGGACAATTTGATAAGTGTGTGTTTTGCTGAACGAGTGAAAGAGGCCTGGTTGCGGTATAAGAAGCTCATGCGAGCTTTGACTTTTAACTGTAAGTGCTTGATATGGGTGGTGAAGGAGAGGGACGAGTCCAACCAGAGGCCATGATATTTGTAGCAGGTCACAAACTCCAGTTCAGAGCCGTCGGCACAGAGGATTTTGGGGGCAGTGGTGGGATCAGGATTCCGGAGTACATGTAGGGCCTTCCAACTAAATAAACACAAACACTTACTGTGCCTCTTATTACGTAGATGTCCTTAATCTCTGCGACTTGGACCTCTCTGAGCCAGCCAGAGACCAACTGGTTGTGAGCCTCCAGACCCTTGTATGCCTTCATTTTCTCAGGCGTGTTCAGCAGTTCGGAGAGAACACAAAGTAGTTGACCAAAGTAGCTGATATCTGATCATTTATCCTGATCTTTGGAAAATTCTTTGCTTGTAATTGAATTGTTTATATATTGAGCCTGATCCGCTGAATCCAGAAGCTTAAAGTACTCCACCATGTCGTTTCTTCGGTTGTTTGTCCTCCAAGATGGCGACAGAGCAGCTAAACTGTCATTTCATGGCATCATTAGGAAGACCCTATTGTAGTATTGTAGTATGAAGTGGATTATTATGTTATGAATTTTGATTCTCCTCATTTCTAATGCCATCTTCAGATGGGCTCCAAGCCAAAGAGACAGAAAGTTATGGTAGATAGGGAGTGGATTTGGACTTGAGGCATTTGCCAGGAAAGGGGGTTGGTTTTCAAATGCAGGAAATAGACCCGCCCCGAGACAAAAGGAACATGATCTCTATCAGAAGGTAAAGTAAAGGCGGTGTTTCATTCAATTGTGCGTGTAGTAGGAATGGGCGATATTTTACCGTTCACGATAAACCGTCAATAAATTTCCCCATGGTAAGAATTTGTCATCTCGCGGTAAAAACGATAAATTCCCTTTGATGACGTTTTTGTGTAAAGCTGATTTATGATTCTGCGTTAAAACGACGCACAACGTATGTGTGCGTGAAGGAAGGAAGGAAGGAAGGAAGGAAATGAGCCAGAAAGAAAGAAAGAAAGAAAGAAAGAAAGATTTGAGCCTGAAACAAAGAAAGAAAGAAAGAATGAAATGAGCCAGAAAGAAAGAAAGAAAGAAAGAATGAAATGAGCCAGAAAGAAAGAACGAAAAAAAGAAATGAGCAAGAAAGAAAGAAAGAAAGAAAGAAGGATAAATTCCCATTGATACGTGTTTGTGTAACAAACATGGCAGATCTGAGTCATTCCAGTTTTGCAGTACAGGTGTAACTCCATTAATTGGTTTTTATCAATTCAATTTAATTGGTGTAGTTTAGTAGCATTTAGTATCTTTTAGAGCAGTGATTTGGCTCCAAAGACTGAATGTGGTGATAGATTTATAGTTACAAAGGTGGAGTTGAATTGGTATTTTTTTATTGTCATTTTTATCGTTATCGGGATAAATGCCAGGAATTATCGTGATACATTTTTTTAGTCCATACCGCCCATCCCTAGTGTGTAGAGATGTATAGACCTTTATTCTGTTTGTAAACAGTGATGACTCAGACCGTTCTACGTGGATCTTCACATGAGAACGTTGTATTGATGCGTCCACTTCCTGTGCAGGAAGCTGCTTCTGTCCTTTGTGAAGTGAGGGATTCGAAGGGATGCACCAAAGGCCGCAAGCTCGTCTCTGATGAGAAATCCAAAGAAATCAGAAGAGTAGATAGATAACCTTACCTGGTATAGAGCGGGCGCTACAGACCATAGCGATTCGTTCAACCGTCTACGCAACAACCACACAAGTTGATGCTGGGAACAGTTTGTTAGATGCCTACTAACCTGTTGCTACCTCGTCTTTCAGCCACAAATGCTGGAGAACAACACTTCCGTAGCCAAGATGCGCAGCATTATTTCATTTCATTTAATTTATTCTTTATTTAATTCAAAAAAATAAAACAATTCAATACAAATACAAATGTTTTTAAATTGTGAATGAAAAGGGAGCAGAAATAAGAAGAATCTTATCTGATCTGCCCCTTTTTCCAAGAAATAACTTCACAAATAACATAAATTAAAAATTAAAAAAAAAAAACAACTAAGTGAATAAAAAAATAAAATAAAATAAAATTACCGCCGTCTATGGGTATGTCAATCAAACTTAACTAACATATTTCATTATATTTACTTAACATACAGGCTTTAATTTTTCTTTTGAATGTAATGTTTGATTTGGATTCTTTGTTTTCTTTATTCAGATTGTTCCATAAACTGATTCCTTTCACAGAAACACAACGTTCCACCAATTTAGTCCTGAATCTTGGTTTTTTAAAAATCTCTGTTCCTTTTAAGTTATACTTGCGTTCTCTTTTTTCAAATCTTTTCTGAATGTTGATTGGTAAAGTTTTGTTATGAGCTTTAAACATTATTTGCAGAATACTATAGTCTACTAGTTCATGAAATTTCAACAATTTTAACTGAAGGAATAATGGATTTGTTGGATCTCTATATCGTTTTCTATCGATTATTCTTATGGCTCTTTTTTGCAGAATGAAAATTCATTATATGGCGTACGTTGAAAAGGGTTTATATAAAAAGGACAGTTATGAGCAATTGCCATTAATACGATTATGTTGTACTGTTACAGATGGAAAAATGCCCCATGCAAGCTCTCCTGGCTCCATCCTCCCAGATGCCAACACTCCCCTGTGAGACGGTTTCATCTGTGAGTAGAGCAGTCAAAAGTCAGTCAGATTTATTTTTATAGCACAATTCGTGCACAAAGCAACTCAAAGTGCTTTACATAAAATGTTCCAATAGAATAGAATAAAATAGAATAGAAGACTTTATTGATCTCCCAGAGGAGAAATTCAGTCGTGCAGCAGCCAAAACACACACACTCAACGGTTTATACAAACAATTTAAAGCGACACTACGTAACTTTTCCACCTTAATATAATATTTCCAGAGTCATTGTGATGGTACATCAACTTCCAACAGGTTTAATGACACCTTTGTCATGGTCTGAGGGGATCTGTATCGCCTTCACTGGCACTATGTAACTTTGAGGAGCATGGTAGGAACCCTTCCACACTACTGGTAAAGCACTACCGCTTTTGTCCAAAGGAGACGCCAAACTCAACAAAAGCTGAAAGTTACGTTGTGCTGCTTTAAAATAGAATAACCAATAAATAGCTAAATAATAAAAAAGAGCAATATAAAAAGTAGAAAAAGAGTATGTACAAGAGAAAAAAAAATAATCAACATCATACAGAACACAATAAAAATATTAACAGTAAGATTGAAAAATAAAGTTAAAAATTAAAATAGAAATAAGAAATAAAAACTAACAGTCGATAAAAAGTGCTGCGGTTTAGCAGCAGTTAAAAGCAGAAGTAAACATAAGGGTCTTTAGCTTAGTTTTAAAAATAGGCAAAGTTGGGGCAGATCTAAGGTCTTCCGGGAGCTTATTCCAGCTATATGTGGCATAATAGCAGAAAGCGGCTTGGCCATGCTTTGTTTTGGTCCTAGGAACAGTTAGCAGAGACAGTATGTATTCATTAAAGTAATGCACTTGGAAGTCATCTTTAATGAGACGTATTTATGTTCTGTTGCTTACAGCCAGCTGCAGCTGGGGATGCAGCTTCTTTCTGGTTGCCCAGTGAAATGAGGAAAAGCATCCCCATGCAGGACCAGAGATGGATCTCCAACACCCTCTTTAAATCCGGCAAACTGCGGCCAGATTTAAAGCTGTGGTACGAGCCTCCGTCACCGGCCCGCACCGACCACCAGGCGCCAACACCTGATATGTTTTTCTCCCATCGGCTTCTGGTGTGGATGCCCTGGCACCTGTGGAAGGCTCGGCTGTTCTGCCGAGCTTGTGGGAATAACCTTACAGGTGCTGGCCTCCACCACAGGGCTCGGAAGGTCCTGGATGTGGATCGGTACTACCTGCTGGTGACGGAGACTCTCGGGTGCAGCGGGTGTCATCTCATGTACCTGTCAACGTCCCAGATGGTCCGGGACCAGCTGGACTTGCCGCACCAGAAACTGTTTCGGCTGATTCTGACCAAGAAGTGAGTAAAACATTTAGTAAAATGTAGGCCTGTGTTGAAAAAATCGATTTCCCAATTCTAAATCGATTCTCATATTAATTCCTAAAAATCGATTCATATGTCCAGTGTTTCCTCTACATTCATTCAGCAGTGGCGGCCCGCCACTGCTAAATCATAGCCGCCACGCCTGAACATTTTATTTTATTAAAAAAAAAAAAAAAAAATATATATATATATATATAATTTTTTTTTTTTTTTTTTTTTTTTTTTTTTTTTTTGCAAATGCACCATCGCCGCATCTCTCCACCTTCACAGCACAGCCTGTGTGATGATGAGCGCAACGGCGGGGGGAGGGAGTGGGCTGTTTGGAGTGTTTGGGGGATCCTATTGGCGTTAATTACCCGTGAGGGGGATCATCTTGCAGCATGTGTGCTGCTAAGCATCAATGGGCCACCTCTGGGAGAATTTCCCTACAACAGAGCCTTAGAGCTCTTCTTTAAAAAGCCAAGGAAAATTAAGTGCTCTGAGCCTGGGTGCAAACTTTTGCCGCGTTCCATTTACCTCGGAAATCGGAACTGGGAACTAGGAATGGCAGCCATCTTGGAATGGTAACTCGGGGGTGGTGAAGCTTCTCCCACTATCCCAGTAGGAAATCCCACTTCGAGGGGCGTTCCAGTTGAAAATTCCGACTGGGAACTGGGAAATTACGACTTCCGAGGACAAATGGAACGCGGCATTGGTCATTGAGTCTACACAGCCTCATCTAGCTGATGTTTACATGTTATTTATTTAATGTTATTGTTTTTATTTATTTTTTACATTTTCAACTGGTTAGAGTTGAAGTTGAAGTAACATTTATTTTTTGTTCAGGGATTGTTCTTCAAAAGTTCAGGGATAAAAGCGAATAAATAGGTTTTGAAAGTTACATTTGCTGTCAAGTGGTTATTTGTGTACGCCGTACATTTACGCCGCCGCCACCCCCCCGGGAAGCATGCCCCCACTGCTGAAAAAATTCCTAGAGGAAACACTGATGTCTAAAGATCGATTTTTTTTTTTAAATTTATTTATGTATTTTTTCATCATTACATTACAACTTTTGGTTATTTTTTTGTTTATCCCCAAAAAAGGAATATTTTGTTGGACATGAGAATAACTGGTGCCATGTTTTTGCCTTTAAATATGTTTAAAGGTATGAAAACATTAAATTGTTAGGTTATAATTGCATAAATTGTCTCTATTTCATTACTTTATATACTGTCTTGGGGTTACATTTGCAAAAAATGCTAAAAAACCAAATGCTCAAAAATTAAAAACCAAAATAGACCAAAAATGGAACAAATAAAAACGGAATGTGGGAAAAAATAAAACCGATTTCATCCGTCTCTGTTTCCTCCCTGGATCTGTTTGGTAATTCTGACCCACGATGTTTCTGAAAGCAGTTCTATCAGCATTCTGGGAGCTGATTGGTCCTTACAGCATCATTAGCTGCCAATACTTGCTGTTTAATCTCAATATAATACTAGTATTAATATGTTGCATAACTACAGTCATATAATTCATGCAACAGCTCAAAAAACAGTTTTAATAACACTAACCCAAATCAATATCGGAATCGAATTGGATCGAATCAAATCTTGATAATCGATTCTGAATCTTAAGAATCGGAATCTAATCGATTCTTGACATTTGAATCGATCCCCAGCCCTAGTAAAATGGTAACTGGAGGCGCGAAGAAAAATAAATCACTTGTGCTTTTTATTATTTTACCTCTTGTCTTATTTCATTCTATTTGTTATTTACTGTTTAATTGTGTACTGTTTACTGAAGCGTATTCTTAAATTAAATACTTAGGATTTTTGAAAACCGCACAAAGTTACACTAGTGATGGATAAGCCCTGAATGCAGGCCTTGTGACGTAGAATTGTCAAATTGGTCTGATTCATTGGACAAATCGGCACAGATTACTTTTGTAATACTATATTTGACCCCGTCTTTGTTTCGTTTTGACCGTATAGAAACGTAATTCTCGTCAGTTGTGTGAAATAAGATCTGTAAACAGACATTGTGGCATAGAATTGTCAAATTGGTTTAATTCACCGTACAAATTGTTACAGATTACTTTTGTAATACTGTATTTGCCCCGGTCTTTGTACGTTTTGACCGTATAGAAACGTAATTCTTGCCATTATAAGAATGAGACGTACCTGCTGTACTCTACTGCCCTTACTTTTTAACAACTGGTGCCTTTTATTATTTTACCTCTTTTCTTATCATTTTATTTCATTTTATTTGTTATTTACTGTTTAATTGTGTCTTGCCGCTTTTATTTGTTGATGTACAGTAAAGCACCTTGAATTAACTTGTGTTGAATTGTGCTATACAAATAAACTTGCCTTGCCTTGCCAATGAAACTACGAACTAAATACTTTCTTAATCTGCGTTCCAGCTACGCCTGCGACATACGGGTCGTTCGGCTGATGCGGGACAGGACACGGGGCGACAGCTCTGCATGGCTGTTAAGACAGCTGAAAGAAAACCACAGGGAGGAATGGCTGAACAGGTTGGGGCACTATCTGGAGGAGTGCGCCAGCTTCGTGAATCGGCCCAGCCTCTTCCCTGCTGTGTGCCTGGAGCCCCCAGAGCCGGACGACGTCCCCACTGCCCGCTGGCTGTTGTCCGTGTGTGGCAGAGACATCCTGTCACGCATGGACCACGTTAAGGCCAGCATCACCTCCACCTTTGGGACCATCCTCACCTCCACTTTTCGGATTTTCAAGCTGGGCTCCCCCAGAAAGGTTAGTCACAATTTAACGACAATAACAATGAATGTATTATTATTATTATTATCATCATCATCATCATCATCATCATCATCATCATCATCATCATCATAATAATAATAATAATTATATCACGTATGATTTGACCGCGAGAGGTTTCATTTTCCTTCAGCTAACTGACAACCACAGAGTCATCTGTGTATTTTCAAATAAATCTATCGTCCCTTCTTCTGCCGAGTATTTGTGTAAAGGATGAACAACAGAGGTGACAAAAGACATGCTTGTGGAGAACCAGTCGAGGAACACACTTGCTCAGACAGTGTTATTCACTCTCTGTGACTTAATTTAAAGGGGACATATTATGGCATTTAATGTATATTTTAAACAGGCCTTGAATGTCTTAAAAACAATCTAAATAAATCTAATCTAGAGAAAAATGTATTACGGTACTGAGCCGCCGGCTCCCCCAAGCCCGGAGCCGGCCCCCCGGAGCCCCCGGGTTCGGAGCCCCGGGTTCGGAACTCCGAACCCGGGGCTCCTCGGCGGTCCGGTCCGTATGCGGCGCCGGCGCTCCGGTGCTAAGCTAAATACTTAGCCCATACAAAGATCATACTTGTAGACAAATATAAATGACATAAAAAAAAACGGAACTTACCGCTGACTCGTGTGCAGTTGCCGGGTCCGTGCTGTGGGAACTGATCCTTTCATGAGGGTAAATGTCGATGCAAAACCTCATTTCTACTCTCCCTCGCTGTTCAAACCGGTGGAAAACAGCCACCGCTGCTGAACAATGGCGGACGCCCCGGCCGGCTGAGCTGGTTGTGGGCGTGGTTTCAGCAGCGGAGGAGACCGAGGGCGTGGTTTGCATTTTGGTGACGTAAAGAAAATGCACATATCTAAACGGCTCACAGAAACCACATGACACTGGGGGATTCAGTCGGGCGGGGGAGAGCAGACCTTGCAGATTTTCATGGGATATCATCTTTTCTGTGTTGGCAGGCTGAGGGGAGACCACTTTATATATGTTAAAACAAGAAAAAAACGTGTTTTTCATAATAGGTCCCCTTTAAGATGTTCTAAAAGCCCCTTGTGGCAGGGTGGAGAGGTTGACGGGACACGCACCTGTGTCCCATCCACCTGAGTGGCTGCCGCTCTCCACCCTGCCTGCCTTTATAAGGCAGAGCTGGACAGCAGCAAAGGGGTCTGAGAAGCTGTGTGTGATGCTTGTGCACATGTGGGTGAAACTGGATTAATAAAGGGATTCTGCACGAAGCTCTGTGTCTCTCCATCCTTCGGTCGGCCCCGGTAGCACTCGCCCTGCTACACCCCTCTATTAAAATGTGGGGTTGAATGGCATTAAAAGCAGATGAAAATTCAACAAATAAAAGTGTAGCATGTGTTCCCTTCCCTTCAAGTTGTTTAAAAAGCAGATTTGTTAAAGTGACAGTGGCATCCTCGACTCCAGGAAGTGGTCTGTAAGCAAACTGAGGCTCTGTTTAAACGGTGGTGTTTTCATGCGTTTACACAAAAACGAAGCTCAAAGTCACCAAAAACGATCATTCCTGAAAACTCCGGCCAAAGTGGAGATTTGCAAAAACTCCGTCTTCACGTTTGCTTGTCACATTATGCGACAGAAACGTCACCAGCGTTGTGTGGTCGACCTGTGTTTACAATTTGTTTGGCCACTGTAGTTACTTGTGTCATTTGTTGATGTTTTTTTTCCATGATTCCGATTGGCTAGCGTGACTTTATGCTTCTCGTTACACTGCCGCCTGTAGGTTTAGCACCTAGGTTTGCTGACTTTTGGCATCACAGTGTGGTTTGCCTGCCTCACTGTGAAGGACAAGACAGCTCTGCAGGGGATCATAAAAGCGGCCCAGAAGATCGTCGGCCGCCCCCTGCCCTCCCTAAATGACATTGCAGACTCTCAGGGGCTGAAAAGGGCAAAAAGGATTCTACAGGAACCATCTCACCCCGGGCACAGTCTTTTTGACCTGCTGCCCTCTGGCAGGAGGTCCAGAGTCCTGAAGCAGCGGACAAATAGACTCAAAAACACCTACTATCCCTGGGCCATTAAACTGTTAAATAATACACAACATAACATAACATAACATAAAAATCAGAGGTGTCAAAAGTATTCACATTCATTACTCAGGTAGAAGTATAGATACTAGAGTTTAAAAATACTGAAGAAGTTGAAGTATCAACTCAAGTTTTTTACTCAAGTAAAAGTATAAAAGTACTGGTTTCAAAACTAGTTAAAGTATAAAAGTAAAAGTAATGTAAGGGGGAAAAAATCCATTAAGGACAAAAGCCATTAAAAATAAATGCATCTTAGTATAATGCAAATATATTAAAGAACCATATATGTGTACTATTGAACATTAACATGTGTTTCAGAGAGCAGGAGATATGATGACTAGTTGCCTATAAGTATTTAATGGTGCAAAAAGTCAAACTTCAGAGGCATGTTATCATTTATCCTAACCTTTATTGGAATGTACATCCAAGTTTAGTTGCAGGAATCTGAGGGAACGGATGTTAGAACAAAACTGGACAAGAACATCTGAAACAACCACAACCAAATTCACTCTATCCGGATGGAGCAATTTAACTGGATAGTTTTTTTTTAAAGGCCGAAATGAAATAGAATAACGAGGCTGTTTTTAAAATGTAAGGAGTAAAAAGTACAGATAATTGCGTGAAAATGTAAGGAGTAAAAGTAAAAAGTCGTCTGAAAAATAATTACTGCAGTGAAGTATAGACAACCAAAATTTCTACTTAAGTAAGGTAACGAAGTATTTGTACTTCGTTACTTGACATCTCTGATAACAATACATAACATAACAGAACAGGTGTATTTTCTGAACGATGCGGGAGTATGGGATGTATGGGTCACAGTTTGTTGCATTTTATCCATTCATTGTTTTTATTGCTTTTATGTTTTTATACTGTGCTTTTTATACTTATTTATTCCTCTTATTTTGATTGCTTCCTTTGCACTTTGGTGGGAACATCCTAACCAATCTCATTGTAACCTGAGCACAATGACAATAAAGTCTATTCTATTCTATTCTCTATTCTATTCTATTCTATTCTAGCACGCTCATAGCACCCATTAACAGCGTATTTATGCGGGTTCGTGTAAATGATGGTATTTTTCAAAACGTAGAGGGGGAAATATTTGTTTTAAATACTATGTGTAAACGTGGCCTGAAGAGGATCCAAGTCATTCTCTGTCTTCCCTAGAATTCTGGGAGATGTAATGTCACATTTTCCGTTGTAGATCACAGAACAGCCGGCGGGTCAGCGCGAGGTGATGGCTCTGTGGGTGTCGTCGGTGAGCAACGAGATGGGCCAGGTCCTGAACAGTGTCCTGACCGTCCAGGAGGGTCCAGGCCTGGACGAGATGGCTGCCGGACTCATGGAACGGTACCGGCGGGCCGGGGTTGCACCGCCCCAGCTGCTCTACGTGGACTGTGGCTGCTGTGCGAGCGAGGGGCTGGGCAAGCTGCGGGCCCGGTTCTGGGCGTGGCCCGGTCTCCACGTGCGGCTGGACATCTGGCACTTCATGCAGCGGCTGGCTGCCGGTTGTACGACGGACGCCCACCCTCTGTACCCGGCTTTCATGAGGGCGCTGGCCTCCTGCATCTTGGAGTGGGACGCGGGGGACCTGGACCTGCTCCGGAGGTCCAAAACACAGCAGCTCCAGCAGGAACAGAGACCCGGCCTAACCGGCGCCGCGCTGGACAGCCACATCACCAGGAAAGAGCTGGGCACTTTCTGCCGCAGGAGGACACGGGGGGAGGCCGCCACTCTGGTCCGGATAGAACGGCTGCTGGGGGAGCTGAGGGGTCCGAAAGGGAGAGACCTGATGGGGGTCCCTCTGCTGGACGAGGGGAGGATAGATCACATCTGGGGTCTGCAGAAACGGCACCTGAAATGCATCCAGGATGTCCCGGGGATCCAGTTGTACATCAAAGTTGGCAGCGTTAACAAGAGTGGGGTGGAGCTCACCCGCTACCGCTGTGCACGAGGCTCGGCATCCGAGTCGTTTCACCACCACCTCAACAGGTTTATTCCAGGTGAGCCAACAGGTTGACATCCCTCTGCATATACAGTATATTCTTTTTTTTATCAAAACTGGTAGGGCTGCAATGATTCCTCGAGTAACTCGATTACAAAAAATCATCCAGGAATTTCCTCTCCCTCGATGCCTTGTTTAAATAAAAAATTAATTTAAACTTCACGTATTGCATCGGTTCTTTTTAATGTGAGACAACATGCTAACACTCGTGTCCCTTATTAAAGGGAAAGTTTCGTTTTTTACAACCTGGACCTTATTTCTGGCATTTTTTATGGTCGTATACTCACCCAGGCAAGTTTGGTGTCATTTGGAGTCCTTCGGAAGATATTAGGGGTTTTTTTGCGAGCCGCTTCTCCATATAACGGTAGTGAACGGGGCACAGCGGGACACAGACGATGCAGCGTCTAAATAACACATGATTGCCGCGAAACTCGTTCATTTCTTTTATGAATCACTAGATCTGCTTCCAGGACCTGTTGTCTACATCCGGGGCTGTGTGTGTAACAAATAAATCAGTTTGTAAACAAGACCTCTGAACTCATGACGTCATCTGTGTGCGCGCACTCTGTCCTCCGTTCAGTGAGCTCTTCAGCCGTATACTCTGGCTCAAAACGGTAAGGACGTCCATCATATTCAAAGTCGTCGTCCACAACCTCAGAATTTGACAAATATTCAGACATGTTTCAAATAACTAACAGTAAACTAACAGTAGTGAACTCCAGCTGTACACGGAGCTGTGTCTGGGACGCGCACACAGAGATGACGTCATGAGTTCAGAGGTCTTGTTTACAAACTGATTTATTTGTTACACACACAGCCCCGGATGTAGACAACAGGTCCTGGAAGCAGATCTTGTGATTCATAAAAGAAATGACGAGTTTCGCGGCAATCATGTGTTATTTAGACGCTGCATCGTCTGTGTCCCGCTGTGCCCCCATTCGCTACCATTATATGGAGAAGCGGCTCGCAAGAAAACCCCTAATATCTTCCGAAGGACTCCAAATGACACCAAACTTGCCTGGGTGAGTATACGACCATAAAAAATGCCAGAAATAAGGTCCAGGTTGTAAAAGAACGAACTTTCCCTTTAAGCGATGTGAACAGTTTAGCTGCACAGACGCCGGCCGGGACTGACAACAGTGACAACACCAATGAGAAAACACAGCAAAGCAAAAGTAATAAGAGGAAGAGACAGAAAATGTCGAAGCTGTGGGATTATTTCAAATTAAGAATTAATAAAAAATATATAAAAATAATAAATGCCCCGGTCCACATGGTGTAAGACTCTTGTTCTGAGTCCCGGTCCACAGCCAAGCATTTCTGTTGAAACGGGTTGGTTCTGAATGTGAAGTCGCACAATTTAAAAGCAGTGTTTAAGAATATCTTTATTTTAATGTCTTGGGAAATGTTAAGTTTGAAATAATTGTATTTATTTTTATTGGAATATTTAACAAACAGTTTACTAGTTTGTATAATACATAAATAAATGTCAATTATTCTCATAAAATAAACAAATTGGTTGTTTTTATCGAGTCATCTTTCTTGTTTTCTATTGTATATTTATAATTGGGCTTTAATTAAGTAAAAGTAATTTATCCGATTAATCAATAGAATATTTGATAGAATAATCGATCACCAAAATATACGATAGCTGCAGCCCTAAAAACTGGATCAACCAGCTTTTCTTTTTTCTTTTTTTTTCAAAGACATTAATATGATGTTTTTGTTTTGTTTTATTGTTTTTTGGCTTGTTTGTCTCCAGGAACCACAGCAAATCTGCTGAACTTCCAGCTCTACCTGCTGGAAGGCCTGAACCGGTGGAACCAGGACCGGGCCGCCGCGGCGGCGGCGAGCAGCCGGCCGTCGTGTCTCCTCTCACACGACATGAGGGAGAGCATCAACAGAAACAGCCTGAAGGTCCTGGGGCGGGAATACGGGCCCCGCTTCACCCCTCCAGCAGAGTACACAGGTGGGGGAGAGTACACAGGTGGGGGAGAGTACACAGGTGAGGAACAGTACCGTATTGTCCCGAATATAAGACAACCCCGATTATAAGACGACCCCCTCTTTTTCAAGACTCAAGTTTGAAGAAAGACTTTTTGAACACCAAATTCAATTTTTATACAGTAAATAATTACAGTACATCTGAAACAAATGATTACAACAATATATTCGAGAGAAAAAGCCTGTTATTTTGCCTCATTGAAATCTTGAAGTTTGCATCATAACTTCTCCTCAGCTGCCGGTTTACCTGCCGAACTTCCACACACTTTTCTCCAGGTTGTCGCTACGTTTCTCCACTTTCTGTTATCTCTTCTCTTATTTTCTTCTCTTTTCTTTCTTATACTATTTTTAATTTTTCTTCTTCGTGACAGGGGTTGGCTTTGGCCTGGGGAGTTCAGTTCAGCATTCGCTTTAAAGATATCTAGCGCCATCTAGCGTTGTGAATGGGTATAACGTCTAGACCCCGAATGTAAGACGACCCCCACTTTTTCATCTTATTTCAATGCAAAAAACACCGTCTTATATTCGGGCCAATACGGCACACAGGTGGGGGAGAGAAGAGTACACAGGTGGGGAAGAGAAGAGTACACAGGTGGGGAAGGGGAAGCAGTTCAGTGGAACGGGTGGAGGATGGAGCCACTGATGGTGTTTGTGTCCACAGGGGAGCTGCTGGGCGTGGACTACCTGCTCAGCCAGACGGGGGCGCCGCTGCAGCCCCAGCCGGACTCGGAGGAGACGGACGGTCTGCTGGAGGACGTGGACGTTGGTGAGGTGGAGGAGGTGGAGGAGGTGGAGGTGGAGGAGGACGAGGCTCTGGACTTCCTGGTGTCAGGGCTTCAAGATGAGGCCCTTTTCTCTACCTCCATCCCTCCTCCTCCCCCCATCCCTCCTTCTGCCTCCACCCATCTTCCTCCCTCCATCCCTCCTTCTGCCTCCATCCATCTAGCTGCCTCCACTCAGCCTCCTCCCTCCACCCATCGTCCTCCCTCCATCCCTCCTGCTCCCTCCACCCAGCCTCCTCCGTCCACCCATCCTCCTCCGTCCATCCATCCTCCTCCCTCCATCCATCCTTCTCCCTCCACCCATCCTCATCCCTCCATCCCTCCTCATCCCTCCACCCATCCTCCTCCTTCCACCCATCCTCCTCCCTCCATCCCTCCTGCTCCCTCCACCCATCCACCCATCATGGCCCACCAGGAGCCTCCTCCACCTGCTCCGGGTCCGGCACCAGCCTCCGCTCTCCCCGCTGGACGTCCAAAGTATCGACGCAGAGTTTTGTACAATTGCACGTGCAAAACATGCGGGCACTTTAAGATATCTGAAACGGGTCACGGCAGTTACATGGGGAATGTTTACTGTCCCTCTTGTGAAAGTCTCTCTCTAGAGCAGTGGCTGGAACAAATGAAAAAGAAAAAATAAGCATGCACCCCTTTATGTTCTACTTTTAGTTGCTTTTACAACGGATTTATTGTATATAGTTCCTGTTGTATCAGACCTCACAATCTTTTCATTTATTCACATTTATTTGTTTTACTTTGGGATGATAATACAGGGTTTATTCTAATTGTTTATAAAATCAAACCATAAAATGTATTGTTTTAAGGAGAAGAAATGGGAGACTTTGTTGCAACTGAAAAATTGTTCACCGGTTTTTCTTTGTTACAATATTTTGCACTAATACTAGTCGTTAAAAAATGTTTAAAAGTGTTTTAATTGTTGATGAATATTTGGCTCTTTGAAACGGACGGTTTATGATCTTTTACAGTGAATTGTTGAGATATGTTATTTATGTACTAGTACTCATGTACTATTTATGTTCTTGTATGAAGAGTTGGCGCATGCGCCATTATGCTTTTGGACCAGTTGATTTGTTACGCTGTAGGACCGTGAGACTGATGTGTAATGAGAATAAATACGCCAGGAACGGCTAAAGGTAATGAATCTCCATTGTTCAATTTTTACATCTCCGAATGCAACATTAGCTGCAACAATAGTTCACCACAGCTCACCAACCTAAATCAGCTGCTGGTCCAGTTTCATCCCGGACCAGCAGACCAGTGCGTGCTGGAGTGTGTGGTCCCAGTAGTAGACTATCCTCTAACAGCCAAGGCTGCTGTTGTGATCTGCGGGTTCCATCGTTGTGCTCCTACCTTCATATCCCAGCAAACATTGCACGTCTGGGTGACGTGCAGATCTAGTCTATATTTGGTCGGTCCGTCGAAGACCATTTCTAGACGTCCATACGACGTGCAATTCTTTGACGTCTAAATATGAACGTCCATACGACGTGCAATTCTTTGACGTCTAAATATGAACGTCCATAAGACATCAATATGCAGTTCAATATCTGACCTCTGGTTGGGTAATTTTTTGTGACGTCATGCAGACGTCTAAAACAGGTGCAAGAAATGTATTTGATTAAAGAAGAATATATCTTGTATTGTTTATGTAACCCAGTCGATAGTTGAATATATATATATATATATATATATATATATATATATATATATATATATATAAATAAATATATAAAACCCAGTAGAAAATTGGGACTGGTAATATTATTGTTTCTTTGAAAATGTTTATTTTATTTATTAACTCTCTTTGGTTATTAATCTGTAATTATATTTATTTTGCACACACCCAATTTTAATATTATTTGTGAGAGAAAGTCGCTCTCATGGTAATCCCACCCTATTCTCGCGAGAGTTCCACCTGGTCTCGCGAGAGTTAGAGCGAGAGCGAGAGAATGCGCCCAGACATGCAGCAATTCATGTGGTTCATTGTGAGATTGGTGCAGTTCCTTTTTTTCTCTCTTTTTTTATTTATTAACATACAGTGCAATCAACGACAAAAGACAACATCAGTATGTGTGTGTGTATTGCAGGGATGTCTGGCGAACCTTGTGAACCTTATATTCCTTAAATCAGAGAAAAAGAGCATGTGCCGCTTTGAGTTAGTCTGCAATAGACTCACAGCTTTTCAGCTGATTTAATTTTCACTTTTTTATTTAACTTTTATTTAACAAGGTATGTCAGTTGAGAACAGTTTCTCATTTACAATGACGACCTGGACAAGAGGCAGCACAAAGAGTCGAGCACATACAATCACAGTCAAACAAACAATCAACATGATATATAAAAAACACATAACACATAATACTTCATTAAATGTGTCATTAATTAATTAAAATTTGAATTAAATATGTCATTAATTAATTAAAATACAATACATTTTAAGTAAAAAAACATATTTATTATTTCCGCATTTAATCAATTAATTACACATTTAATTAATGATTTCGTGTTTTCGTGTGAATAATGAAATGTAAAACTGCATTTAATTAATTAATGACACATTTAATTAATTAATGATATATTTAATTCCCGTTTTAATTTATTAATGATGTATCTATTTATTTAATTTTGGCACAAAAAAATCCTCCATACCCAGCCTCCATCACCGGAAAAACACTTTCTGAAGTCCTGCAGCACCTGCAGCCGACTCAATATCAGACTCTGAAAGTTGCCTAAACATTCAATAAACACCATCCATATATTTCTGAGTCACATCAGTTCGTACCAACCAAATTTTCAGTGACATGTTAGTTTTATTTTAAAAGTACAACTTTAGAGAACCGGTTCTTCAATGCAAATTGTGTTTTAATGTTTGTCAGTTCAGACACAGTTATGGCCAGAGGTGTCAAGTAACGAAGTACAAATACTTAGTTACCTTACTTAAGTAGAAATTTTGGTTATCTATACTTCACTGGAGTAATTATTTTTCAGACGACTTTTTACTTTTACTCCTTACATTTTCACGTAATTATCTGTACTTTTTACTCCTTACATTTTAAAAACAGCCTCGTTACTCTATTTCATTTCGGCCTTTAATAAAAAACTATCCAGTTAAATTGCTCCATCCGGATAGAGTGAATTTGGTTGTGGTTGTTTCAGATGTTCTTGTCCAGTTTTGTTCTTACATCCGTTCCCTCAGATTCCTGCAACTAAACTTGGATGTACATTCCAATAAAGGTTAGGATAAATGATAACATGCCTCTGAAGTTTGACTTTTTGCACCATTACAATACTTATAGGTAACTAGTCATCATATCTCCTGCTCTCTGAAACACATGTTAATGCTCAATAGTACACATATATGGTTCTTTAATATATTTGCATTATACTAAGATGCATTCATTTTGAATGGCTTTTGTCCTTAATGGCTTTTTTCCCCCTTACATTACTTTTACTTTTATACTTTAAGTAGTTTTGAAACCCGTACTTTTATACTTTTACTTGAGTAAAAAACTTGAGTTGATACTTCAACTTCTACAGGAGTATTTTTAAACTCTAGTATTTATACTTCTACCTGAGTAATGAATGTGAATACTGAAGACACCTCTGGCCATGGCAACTGAGAGATGTCTGACCTGGCAGCAGCTCCCGCTGAAAGTTTATGCAGTTCAGGGCAGAGATCCAGAAAGATCCTATTGGTGACCTAAACCAGCTGATGGTCCAGTCTTCATCCTGGACCAGCAGATCAGTCTGGTCCCTGAAGTTTGGGAACCGGGCTTTCTGTTTCCACTGATAGAGCCAAGGCTGGCATTTTTATTCACAGGTTCCATATCCTTTATATGTTGGTTATTTGTTTATTATCATATTTATTATATGTGGTTAATTGTGAAATTGTTGCAGTTCCACTCTTGTGTAACTTTTTTGGTGAAGTGAGGACTGTGGTGTCCTTCACGTGTGACAGGGAACTTATTGTTGATGGCACGTTTCCTCATATTTTTGGACTTCACTGCATTGCCAGTGAGTTTTGCCAACAAACAAAGTCTTAGAAAAGTACTTAACCTTGATGTGTGCGTGAGGGACTGAAAATCTTTAACGTTCATTTCTCTTTTTAACAGGGCCGGTTCTAGAAAATGATGACTAGGGCTGCATCTCAGATCAGAGGGGGTGCACATGTCTGGCACGTTATTCAACACTAAATTATGCATTTTCCCATAATTTCAAGCGGAATGATACCAGCAAAACAAGAATATTTAAAGTGTATTTCAAATGCTTTATTGCAGACATATTGCTGCAGAACAAAGAAAATGCTACATTTAGTTTGGGCTACCTCACCCATCAGACAATCTAGCAAAAGATGTTTCTTACCCTGAAAATAAAACATAGAAATTCAAACTAATTTTATCTATACAGCTCAAAACCATCACTAAACATGACAGTCATTTCAAGTGGAATGATACCAGTCAAACAATAATATTTAAAGTGTCTTTCAAGTGCATTTTTGCAGAAATATTGCTGCAGAACAAAGAAAATGCTACATTTAGTCTGGGCTACCTCACCCATCAAACAATCTAGCAACAGAAAATAAAACATAGAAAAATAAATAACAAAAATAAATATAACCATAAATATAAACTTGCTGGCGTGGTTGTGCTTGAACCACTTCCCAATATCCATCGTTACTTTGTGTTAACGGAGCAGCAGAGAGCAGCGTCTTGCTGGTGCAGGAAACTGCTGGAAGCAGATCAGTGACGGACACTGAAGGCTGATTTATGGTTCCGCGTTGCACCAACGCAGAGCCTACGGCGTAGGATACGCAGCGACGCGAACGTACGGTGCGCGTCACTGCGTACCCGACGCCGTAGGCTACGCCATCAATTTAACGCGGAACCATAAATCTGGCTTAACACGCGCGCATTTGTCAGTTTTCTTTTCGTCTTTTCAACTGAGCATGCAAACACATAAACTGAGGGTGCAATGCTGATGCACCCTCGTAGAACCGGGCCTGCTTTTTGAACATCCGAATGTGAGAGTGGAAAGTGGCGTTCGCAGGTTTTTTGTACATGAGTACCCTGGTCAGACTCCTTCTGGATCTTGCCCAGATCTGATTTTTTTTAATTAGATTTAGACCACTTCCATTTGTGGTCCTGAATCAGACACAGATCAGATTTTTTTTTTTAAATGTGGCTGCAGTGTGAAAAATCAAAGTAGATTTGATGCGACTTTTACGTCAATCTACATTGACATTTGTCAAAATTATGCACCGGCGAGTAGGCACACAATACAATTATAAACTTGACTTGGCCTACAAAGGGGAGAAGAGTGCTGGAGCAAGTCAGTAGAGGGAGAGTGAGGTCTTAGATCTAATTAGTATATGGGTGACTACAGTGGACCATTGTGTGTCATTCCACGCCGTCATCCACTGGTCTACTGTTGAAAATACAAAAAAAAAAAAATAAAAAAACAGTTATCAAAATCAAGATGGCTGACGGAAAGCCAGAAGTGATTAAGATCGATCTATCAAAAATACCTTTGCAGGTGAAAAAAAATATAGGGACATCTAGCAACAACCAAGGACTAATAAAATTATTAAAATTTCATAGTATTGATTTTGTGGCGTGAGGAAAGTATACCGTAATTAGGGCCCGAGCACCTTCAGTGCGAAGGCCCTATTGTATCTGTAGGAATTTTTTTTTCCTTTCTTTCTTTCTTCTGACGAAAGGAGGGCCTTTTTGCCCCCCTAAACGTGCCCAAAAAGTCACCAAATTTTGTATGCAAGTCAGGCCTGGCGAAAAATTTTATATTTAATGGTTTACATTAATGGGCGTGGCAAAATGGCTCAACAGCGCCCCCCGGAAAACTTTGTGCCTCAAGCCCCATAATACGGTTTGACGTACATGCACGAAAATCGCTACACACCTGTATCAGTACACAACTTAAAGAAAAGTCTCTTGGCGACATGGCCGAAACCGAACAGGAAGTCGGCCATTTTGAATTAATCGTGTCACTTTGGCGCAATTTATGCCATTCCTTCGGCAGTTAATATGGCCCCAACCGTAACGTGCACCTAGGTGTGTTATACATCAAAATGTGCGTCTCCATCCTGCGACAACACGCATTACTTTTCTCTTTCAAAAGCGTTACCGTGGCGACGCTAGACGCCAAAAAGCGCGCCCACCCTTCATCTGGTTGGTTCAGACAGAAAAAACTTTGCGCCTCAAGCCCCATAATACGGTTTGACGTACATGAACGAAAATCACTACACACCTGTATCATGTCGCTACTTAAAGAAAAGTCTCTTGGCGCCATGGCCGAAACCGAACAGGAAGTCGGCCATTTTGAACATTCTGAATTAATCGCGTAATTTTGGAGCAATTTATGCCATTCCTTCGAGAATTAATACGGCCCGAACCGTAACGTGCACCCAGGTGTGTTATACATCAAAATGTGCGTCTTCATCTTGCGACTATGCGCATTACTTTTCTCTTTCAAAAGTGTTACCGTGGCGACGCTAGATGCCAAAAAGCGTGCCCCCCTTCATCTGATTGGTCCATATTTGATAGTTCTCCAAAAGTCACCAAATTTTGCATGCTAGCCAGGCCTGGCGATTAATTTGATATTTCATGGTTTGCATTAATGGGCGTGGCCTAACGGCTCAACAGCGCCCCCTAGAATACTATTCTCTGTCATAACTTTTGAAAGGTTTGACATAGAGAGTCGTGGGTGGTATCATCAGATTCTGTATGGAGTCCTTGACCTTCATTCGCCTGAATTAGCCCCGCCCCTTCTTCTGATTGGTTGTCCCTTTTTTCTGCTATAACTTTTGAATGGTTTGACATAGAGAGTCGTGGGTGGTGTCATTTCTGATATGCTTATGGGGGCGATGGCCGTGAGTGCGAGGGCCCGTTCATCGCTGCTTGCATCTTTAATTGATTTTGTGTCCACCAAACTGGACAGCATGCATCGGTAGCTATTACAGTCCATAATACTCAAAAAAATCACGTGACATTGGGGGATTCTGTAAGGGGGGGGTCAGAGAGCTTGCAGAAATTCATGGTATTTTGTCTCCCCTGTGCTGGCAGGGTGAGGGGAGACCACTTTATATATGTTAAAACAAGAAAAAACTTGTTTTTCATAATATGTCCCCTTTAAGCAACCAGAAATTAAAATGTATGTTATCCACTCTAGTGGACATGCCCCCAAGTCCTTAAAAAATGTGAGTTGAATTTTATTTTTTCAATCCCAAAGAGAAATAAAAACACTTGGTGGAAAAAATCCTCAGGGAATTTGTCATAATCCATGCATGAAAGGGCTAGTGTCCCATCAAAACATCTGCAAAGTAGTTAGAGAGGAAGGAAACTACAGCTGCTTTGTCGTGAAAAGAACTTGACAGCAACAGATATTTTTTTTGAAAAATCAAAAAAGTAATAACCGGCTCACTTCAAAACTAAATTATGCAAAATGATGCTCTAAATAGCTAATTGCATTAATCGACTAATATAATTAAGCCATTGTTGAATATATTTACCTGACTTTCCCCCTTTTTTCTCTCCCTCTTCTCTCTTCATGCAGACGTAAATATGCCAACGGATAATCCTTGGATATCTGCAGTGTTGGAAAAACTGAGGAATAACCCATTTGTGATTAATACAGTTTTGGTGTTCGTCCTAATTGCATTGGAGAAGGTTGTGGAGGTGGAGTTTGAATGTCCCTGTGATCCTGAATGGAATATAGAAAATGTATATCTTTTTTTTTTTCTCCTACTGTTGTGTCCTTTGTGCTGAGCCTGAGTATTCAAAGAGAAATGTCAGGGAAAGCCATTCGTTCGAGCTGCTATCCAGCTATTTCATGGATAATCCTGCTGTTTCTTGATGGTCGGTACTTTGCCTGTGCAAGTACAGACTGGTCAGGCACATATGGATTAATCAATACTGCTAGTCGTCAGAGATGGTGTAACAACTTAACTTTAGGTCTCGATTCAATGCTCAAGACACAGGAGTGGTATTCAACCTCTCAGGTAAGGAATAATATGATGTATATAATGTTCTGCACTTAATAATCAGTTGCATGTTTGACACTGCTTGTAACAAACTTAATTTCACATTGTTGCATTTGTTATATTTTTGATTTAGCTCTTTGGACTTGTGATCGCATTCGTGCTCGTTCTTCTTTATGGAGTCTTTGAGATCTGCTTGAAAAAGCTGTGCGAAAAACTCCAAACGTGCTGCAGGTAATGTTGTCCAGACGTCTTCAAACCGTGCTGCGAAAATGAAAGGTCCAGCTATGAGATTTATGATATATTTCATTAATTAATGGGAGATTAATAGATATGTATTTCACGATTTATTTATTTCATGATATATTCATTTATTTAAACCCTCCATAGCTAAAGACCTAACGTTTAATAAAGCCAACTTAAGTGTTTTAGAAGTATTATTTGTCCCTTCATGTTTGGGGGCATTCTGTGACACACAAGTTTACTTTATTTAAATATCTTTTAGAGTGCAACTCTGTGTTTTGACTGGGCCAGATTTCTCCTTCTGTCACCTAAAAGTACAGACATTTTAAAACATTCTATCAAACAGGGTCCCAGGGTCCTGGGAAAAGTCATGACTGCCATAATCCTTGCAGCCAGGACCCTTCACAGGGACATAGTTGCAAAATACATATTCAAATTTACCACTCGACCAGTATGTAGTACATACTGTACACTACTGTGTAATTATAGTGTAGTAATTTCAGTTATTTAATTCAAAGATTGACAAAATATCAGACTTTGATTCCAGTTTTGCTGTCACTATAAGTAATTCTGAATGAACTAAAATTTTGCAAGGCCTATCAACAGCATATCAACACTAATGTCAGGGTTTGACACTTTCTCCCAGTTTTTGAGTTTCAGTTCTGTCCCTCCTGTGTCCCATCTGCCCTGATTGTCTGCACCTGTGTCTCGTTACCCCCTTGTGTATATCTGGTCTTGTCTTTCCCTTGCTCCTTGTCGGTCTGTACTGTTTCCTCCCTCTGTGTTCCTGAGCCCAGTTTTGATCCTTGTGAAATCTTTAGTTTCTTGGTCCTGCCAGCAGCGCTTTTGGTTTTTGGTTCTTTGTTCAATAAATTCTGCTTTTTTTTGCAACTCCTGCCTCCTGCTCTCCTGCTCTCCTGCGTTTGGGTCCCCCTGTTCCTGTTCCGGCGGTGGTCCTGGACGCCTCAGCTCCAGCCCCAGCTCCTGCTTCCGTTCCTGCTCCGGTGATGGTCCCAGACCTCCTTCAGCCAGCGCCGAGGACCCAGGTTCCCCCTCAGCCACCACTGAGTACCCGGGTCCCCCCTCGACCGGCGCCGAGGACCCGGGTTCCCCCTCAGCCAGCGCCGAGGACCCGGGTCCCCCCTCAGCCAGCGCCGAGGACCCGGGTCCCCCCCCTCAGCCGGCGCCGAGGACCCAGGTTCCCCCTCAGCCGGCTCCTCGTATCCTGAGTTCCCCGCCAAGTCAAAGTTCCCCGCCAAGTCAAAGTTCCCCGCCAAGTCAAAGTTCCCCGCCAAGTCAAAGTTCCCCGCCCCAAGCCAAGTCTTCTGAGCCCCACGCCAAGTCTTCTGAGCCCCACGCCAAGACTTCTGAGCCCCACGCCAAGTCTTCCGAGCCCCACGGCAAGTCTTCCGAGCCCCACGCCAAGTCTTCTGAGCCCCACGCCAAGTCTTCTGAGCCCCACGCCAAGTCTTCTGAGCCCCACGCCAAGTCTTCCGAGCCCCACGCCAAGTCTTCCGATCCCCACGCCAAGTCTTCTGAGCCCCACGCCAAGTCTTCCGAGCCCCACGCCAAGTCTTCCGAGCCCCACGCCAAGTCTTCCGAGCCCCACGCCAAGTCTTCCGAGCCCTGCGTCAAGTTGTCCGAGCCCCACGCCAAGGCCCAAGCCTAGGCCTTGTGGACGACCCCCCCGAGCTGTCTCGCCGGTCTGCCCGGTCCCGAGGACGACCCTCGGAACTTTGGCTGTGTGTTGATCCTTGTGAAATCTTTAGTTTCTTGATCCTGCCAGCAGCGCTTTTGGTTTTTGGTTCTTTGTTCAATAAATCCTGCTTTTTTTGCAACTCCTGCCTCCTGCTCTCCTGCGTTTGGGTCCTCAACAAACCGCACCCTGACAACTAACTTCATGCAAAATCATCAATGGTGATGATAACATAAAGGACAGTAGAAATGTCACTAACTTTTAACAATGCACATGAAATAAAACAACACTGCTTAACTTTTTCGCTCCCATAACGTGTTACAACATCAACCTCTGCCTGTGTGCAAGACGCCACCTGGATCATTATTTCTGGTGCTTTCTCCGTAGGAATGATCCTGCTGAAACCAGCAAGGACCAGGGGCCTCATTTATCAACCGTGCGTAGAAAAGGTTCTAAATTCTGTCGTAGGAATGAAATTTAAAATGTGTGTAAGTACAAAAAAATCTGAATTTATCAAACGTGCGGACACCGGTCGTACGCACACTAGTAAGTAGTGAGTGATGATAAATCCCACCTGTTAATTGCTGTGCTCGTGCATGGTTAGGGTCATTTGCATTCAGAAACGCCTCCAATTGACCATATATGGAGCAACAACAGCTCCTGCTAGGAGGTTTTTTTTTTCAAACTTCATTGAACTAAATTCTGTAGGGTATACAATAAAAGGCACATGAAACGAAACAATCAATTATCTACAGATATTCAACATTTGGGGGGTTGAGAGCAAAAAAAAAAGACACATTTACTGACAAGCTAATGGAAGTGTATTCATAAAAATTAAGAAACAAAGATATCGTTTCATATAAGCTTATAAATAATGAAATAATAATAATAAATAATGAAAACGAACGCGATATGCAAATAGAGGGTTATGAAATGTTCACAAAAAATCGTGCTGGTAAAACAGGAGGTGGTGTCGCCCTTTACATTGACAACTCTCTAAGATGTAATTTGGTAGAATCAATGTCTAAAACAATAGAAAATACCTTGGAATGTGTCACTGTTGAAATACAATTAGAAAAAACAGCCAACATTGTTATAGGATGTGTATATAAAGCACCAAAATCCCCAGTGAACCTATTTACCAAACAAATGGCTGCTATGTGGGAAAATGTCAGTGACAGCAAGGTTAAAATAATATGTGGTGACATGAATATTGATCTACTTAATCCAAATGGACATAAAAATACCACTGACTTTATAAATACTATGTACAGCAGTAGCCTTTTCCCATTGATTACAAAACCCAGTAGAATCACCAAAGATACCGCCACATTGATAGATAATATATTTATTAATAAAATTGAACTTAATATTACATCCGGCCTTCTCCTACATGATATAAGTGATCACCTTCCTGTTTTTGCTGTAATCCAGGACATATTTAAGACAAGAAAGGAAACCATTGCGCCTAGGCCTGCTTATTACTATACAAGACTCAGATCACCAGGAGCCACCGCTGCCCTTGTTAAGGACCTCAGCAATAACAATTGGAATGACGTCCTTGAGAGCAATGATCCCGACAAGGCTTATGATATGTTTTTGTCTAAATTAATGGATTTTTATGACAAACACTGTCCTTTAAAAAAATGTACTCAAAAGCGACATCTTGAGGACAAACCATGGATGACGAAGGGGATAAAAAAAGCATGTAATAAAAAAAACCTCCTATATAGACGCTTCCTGAAATTAAGAACAACAGAAGCCGAAAATAAATACAAAATTTATAAAAACAAATTAACAAGTATTATTAGATTAAATAAAAAAGATTATTATCAAAACTTATTGGAGCTTCATCGGAGTAATACACAAGAAATATGGAAAGTATTAAATAAGGTTATTAAAAATGGTACAGAAAAGTCGGATATACCCAACCATTTTATCAAAGCAAACAATCAAGTTATCAATAAAGCTATTGATATAGCCAATGAATTTAATAATTTTTTTGTTAATGTGGGCAGTAATCTTGCTAAGGAGATTGGGGAGAAGAGAAATGGAACTGGGACTCCAAACTTTAAAGATACAATACAAACCAATCTGCATTCAATCTTTATAAAGGATGTAGATGAAAGATCATTGACATTGTGAGGAAATTTAAGAATAAAAAGTTCACTGACTGGCTAGGGTTAGCATGGCCCTAGTTAAAAACATTATATACTGCATAGCCAAACCTCTTGCTCACATTTGTAACCAATCTTTTCAAAAAGGTACATTCCCTAATCAGATGAAAATAGCCAAAGTAATCCCAATTTATAAAAACGGAGACAGACACTTATTTACTAATTATAGACCCATTTCACTGCTCCCACAATTCTCCAAGATATTGGAAAAATTATTTGTGCATAGACTTGACAACTACATTGAAAAATACAATCTTCTGTGTGATCAACAATTTGGCTTCAGAACTAACAGATCAACTTCAATGGCAGTGATGAGTTTAGTAGAGCAGGGGTCCGTTTCACAAAGCAGGTTTAGTGAAAACTCTGAGTCTGTTAACCCTGAAATGAGGGAAACTGTGAGTTTTCCGTTTCACAAAGGGAGGTAACTCAAACCAGAGAAAGAGAGGTAACTCTAGCCTGTTTCACAAAGAGAGGTAACTTAAGCTCTCGGTCAGTTACCGTAGTAACAGATGCTCTGAACCTAACCTGGTCGGGACCAGGTTTATCTCAATAAACCTGGAGTTTTTCTGCGTCTCTGCCTCTTTCAGAGCCGCACGCACATGTGATTTCCTCATTCATTCAGTCAGCAGGCGAGTTTTGGCGAAGTTCTGCCGTCTGTCATTAAAAACAGAGTCAGTATATATATTAGAAGTCCATTGTCACGAACACGGCATGTCCTTTTGATGAAGACACAATTGATGAAGGTGCAGAATTAATGCGCAGAGAATTAAATATTCGTCGGGAGATGGTTACCACGTAATACATGTATATTACATAGTCTCATTACAGGCAAAGCAATATATGTTAATCCTTTATTTGTTATAATTTTGATGATTGAATTGTTTAATGATTTCATAATATATTCTAATTTTTTTAGATTTTTTATTTGGGGTTTTCATAAACTGTGAGCCATAGGCTAATCATCAAAATTATAACAAATAAAGGCTTGAAATATCTCACTTTGCATGTAGTGGGAAATAATATTTGTTTCACCTTAAGTTGAATTTACTACGAACGACGTTTTGCACTATATTCAAATCTTCCGACCTCCACCTGTATATTATTACATGAATAAATAAGAGCATAATACAGGGGTCTCCAACTCCGGTCCTGGATCCACCTATCCAGCATGTTTTAGGTGTCTCCCTGCACGAACACACCTGATTCTAATCAAGGGTCGTCATTAACTTGTCATCAAGGTCCGGACAGTTCTGTTGCTGACACAGCTCCTTGTGTTATGGTGTGCTGAAGCAGGGAAAGATGTAAAACATGCTGGATAGGTGCTCTCCCGCATGACTGGAGTTGGAGAACCCTGGCATAATATGTGTATTGGTTCAATACGGAACGCAACTTTTAATTCTCAATTACGGAACAATTCCGTATTTCAATGGACGGGTGGCAAGCCTACATAAACCTGTCCAAGCCATCAAGGAGTTCCACAGGATTGCAGGTGAATGATGTAGAGATTTGTTAAATTAATTTTATATTATTCTGTGCTGCGGTGTTACTCTTTTTTCGAAAAACATGTTCAAATTCGTTGTATGCGCGCATTAAAATCTCTAATTCCATTCGGGTGAAAAAGGACACGGCGTGAAGTGTGTGGATCTTCAGATGCAAACTAATGTTTCCTCAAAGGGATTTTGTAAATTTAAATGATAAATAAAGTTTAAAATAAAAAAAATAAAAAGTATGTCGCTCTTTTGTTGTCGCCAGTTGCCATGGTGAATCCTTGTATCAGCGCTCTACTGATGATGGCTTTCTATTTCCCTCACGCACGAGCTTAACTCCAAGTGAAACTACTTAGAGTTGAGTAAATTACCTCAAATCCGCTGTTCTGGAACCGAAAACTCAGAGTTTCCGATCTCAGAGTAGATCAACTAAGAGTTCAGGATTACACTCAGAGTTTGTTGAACCTGCTTTGTGAAACGGACCCCAGGTCTCTACAGCCATTGACAACAACAAACTTACTGCAGCTGTGTTCATTGACCTCAGTAAAGCATTTGACACTGTTGATCATGAATTGTTGATGAAGAAATTGGAGAAATATGGAATCAGAGGGACTGCGTACCAGTGGTTAAAAAGCTACCTTGCAGACCTTACCAATATGTACAAATTAGGGAAACCAAATCACCTTTTTTGAAAATAAAATGTGGAGTCCCTCAAGGGTCGGTTCTGGGGCCCAAACTTTTCATACTATATATTAATGACATTGTTAATGTATCAAGGCTCTTTAAATGCGTCCTATTTGCAGATGACACTAGTTAGCTTTGCCATGGTACAAATCTGGAGCAGCTCCTCAGAACAGTGGAAGGGGAGATGGATTTTATGAAAAAGTGGTTTGACGCCAATAAACTTTCCCTAAATTTAAGCAAGACCAAACTTTTAATATTTGGAAACCGAAAGATCAATGAAGAAATTTCTATCAAAATCAACAATATTCCCATTGAAAGAGTAACAGAATACAAATTCCTTGGAACACTCATTGATCATAAATTAAAATGGAAATCACACATTAATTATGTCAAAAAGAAAATGTCTAGAACCATTGCAATTGTAAATAAATCAAAAGAATTTTTAAATTCAAAGTCACTCAACCTTTTGTATTGTTCCCTTGTAGTTCCATACATGTCTTACTGTGTGGAGATGTGGGGAAACACATACAAGACCCATCTAAAACCCATTTTTGTATTACAGAAACGAATAATACGTATAATAAAGAAAAAAACGTTCCATGAGCCAACCAACGCTCTTTTTATAAATTTAAATACTCTCAAATTCTGGGATATAGTTAAGTTGCAAACCTTATTGGTCCCATTCAAAGCTCACAACAATCTCCTTCCACGCAGCATACAGGAGCTGTTCCAAATCCAGGAGAACAAATATCAACTGAGAAATGCTGGTTCATTCAAAAACCAAAAGGCAAGAACAAAGTCAAAAGAACATTGTATTTCAGTAAATGGTGTAAAACTATGGAATTGTTGCGAAAAGGACTTAAGAATGTGTAGTTCAATCCATACCTTCAAAAGAATGTTTAAAATTAAGACTATCAACGGGTATAAAAAAATACTGTAACAAACTGTACGGATATATTCTAATTCATTGACACCAAATTTCATAGTGGTTTCATAGTATTATTACTGGGCTTTTGTTTGCTTCTTCGCATCCACCAATATATGATAGTGTAACAGATGTATTATTGTTGTGCGTGCGTGTGTGCGTGCGTGCGTGCGTGCGTGCGTGCGTGCGTGCGTGCGTGCGTGCGTGCGTGCGTGCGTGCGTGCGTCTGGCGTGCGTGCGTGCGTGCATCTGGCGTGCGTGCGTGCGTGTGTGTGTGTGAGTGTGTATTGATTGTATGATAATAGGGTAGGCATTACAAGCTCATGCTTCAGCCTACACCTTTTTTGGTCACATCTTTTGAGCCATCTCTTTAGTTCCTCCCTGGTTTTGCTGTTTTCCCCATGTGTGCTGTATAATGATGATGGTTGCACCGATGTAACATTGTTTTTTGTTTTTTGGATGACCAAAATAAACAATAAAAGAAAAAAAAAGAAAGAAAGCTTTTGGCAATTTCGTTTTTTTCACACATTTGTTTTAGAGACGCTAAGTACAGTGACCTCTAGGCATGACTAAACGCTGTGAGTTCCCCGGCGCAACAGGGGGGGACATGTCCCCCCGTCTTTTCAAAATCATGTTTTTTTCCCCTTACTTTTTACAGTTTAAAAACGGTAGGCTCAGCCTTAAATTGCAAATTATCAAGACACTGTATGAAAGCGATACGAAAACGGCCCCTCTCCCGTCTCCCCTCAGAGCTGCTCAGGGCGGGTTTATGGTTCTGCGTTACACCAACGCAGAGCCTACGGCGTAGGTGCGCGTACCCTACGTCGTAGGCTCTGCGTCGTTTTAACGCGGGACCCTAATTTAGGCACCATACACCCGCACGTAAAGGTTTCACGTGCGCGTAAAACTCATATATATGAAAAAAAATCTGAGTCCCTTTAGGGGCTCCGTGGGGCTCCCTAAACGCAGCCCTTCATTTGTTCTGTCCTAAAGCGGTGGGTGTGAGGAGGTTCCCCGCGTGTCACCGCGGCTGCAGCTCCAGCAGCACCAGAGTCCTGACTGACTGAGCTTCACACACAGAGGGACACGATCAGCGCTATTTTATTTTATTATTTTATTATTTTAAGTCTGATATATGTTGTGATATGTGATGACATTATTAAGAGTATGACATGGATCTGGCTTCATTTCACCACCTCACAGCCTGCCTCGCCAGTTCCCTGTGTCTTAAGTAAATTCTTACGGGAGGGTCCGAGTTGCCGTAAAGATAAGCAGATTTTTCGGTTAGTTTTTTCTTTTTAGATCCGAGGTTTTGCGTAGATGGTGGCTTCCGCAACTTTCAGGCGCTTTTTCTGCGCAAGCAAGCTTTATAGATGAGGCCCCTGGTTTCTCCTAATGATGTAGCCCTCTTACAAGAGACTACTGATGTGAAGAAACACAGATTGTAGCATTCCCATGGTTGTAAAAATGTAAATAATTTGTGGGTCAGCAACAACGGCCGCGTTGTGACACCCACATTCGTGTTCCCGTGACTAGCACGTATGTCACATAGTTGAGCAAAGGGGGAATGTGTCAGATAGTGTTGAAAGAATGATAAGCTCCAAGATTTGCATCCTATGAAAAAAATATTGCAAACATTATCAACACTTCCCCCCACCGTGATTTTTTTTTTAAGCTCTGCAAATAGACTTTATTCATATACCAAAATGTGAGGGATATGAAAATGTTCTTGTATGAAAATGTTCTTGTATGTGTAAAGAATTTTTTTTAACTAGACTTAAATGGACAATGTTGTTGCGTTTAGTCCTAATGTCAATGAGGTCAACACCCGTTAGGAAGCATAAACTCACACCTCATGAAATTATTACGGGTAGACCTATGACTATACCAAACAATTCAGTTCTATGTATGAAGAAGATGGACTTCCATGCCATGGATGAATCCACGATATCATTCTGTTCTGCTCTAACTTCTGCCGTTCAGTCAATCCACAGAAAAGTAAAAACTGTCCAGTCTCCTCCTAGTGGCAAACCATGCCATAAACCTCCAACCCGGAGACTGAGTTTGTTTCAGAGAAAACCTCGCTGGTCCAAGGCTCAACACGTCCTGCTCACCACCGACACTGGAGTCAAGTGTGAGGGGCGTCTAAGCTGGATCCACGCATCCCACTGCAAGAACACAACTCCTCGACCATGCGCCGGAAACCAGCCGATTCCTTCTTCTTCCTGTGGCTCCTCGTCGGAGCCATTGAAAGAAACAACGCAGGCAAGGAAAGTCCAGAAGCAGATGCATTGTACATGCTAAGACACTCACATCTGTCACAGGCCACACACACTCTCCTTCTGAAGAACCGCTTGTTAAGCCTAAAACAAGCCAAAATCCACTGCCCGATTCCATTGAGGATTATAGCTACCTTGCTACAATGGTTAATCGCTGTTCCATACCTCTACCAAAGGGTGTTTACTTGATTTGTGGCATGAAGGCTTATGAATACCTTCCAAACGGCTGGTCTGGAATATGTGGTCTGGGCCATGTGGTACCAGCCATGAGAATCGTTACTGTACCACCGAAAGTTTACACACACACACAAACACCAAGGACAACATTTTTTTGGTGCCCTCGTTCCAAATTATGGAGTCATGGCAGCTTTGGACCAGATAAGGGATTTATCCCATGCAGTTGAAGATTTAGCAAACACCACTGCAAAAGGCATGCCTATGCTCCCACAAGAAATGACTGCTGTGAGGATGATGGATTTACTAGCTTCTCAAGGGGGAACTTGTGCTGTCATTAAAACTGAATGTTGTACATTTATACCCGCAATGCCAGAGTCCAAGAAATAACGGATCACTTGAAAGATATTGCCAAAACGTTAAATACACCTGTCATAACTAGTTTGTTTGATTGGTTTAAAGAACAGTTAGGACACGTTGGTTACTTGATATTTGAATTTGCTTTGTTGGCTTGTGTTATTTGGCTTCTGATCACATGTTTAAGGTTCACTTGCAAAATATGTATCACTGTACTATGTACTCCACTGTAACTCAACAAAAAAAAAATAAACATTGTGAATTGATGAAGCATTCCAACAGCATGTGGCCCCTGCAGGGACAACGACGCCTTGCAGATTGCCCCAGCCTCATACCCCGCTTGATGCATTGTCATGCAAGTTCCAGCTCCTGAGGACCCCTGCAGGGACGAGGACTTGCAGGCAGCTCCAGTCTCATTCAATGCTCAAGACATTGTCACGCAAGTTCCGGCGTCTTGCATCCCTGCCGAGACAGGCACCGTGGAAGTGGATTTGACTTCCAGCCCCTGCAGAGACGAGGACCATATATGGACTTCCTGACTATTCAGGGGTAGTCCCAAAACTGAAAGATCACACCTGGCTGTCTCTCACTTGGCTTGTTTATTCCTGTCTTTGTTGATTGAACTTTTGTATAAAAACCCTGTGGCCAAATCAATCAGGGTCAGCATTTCAACCAGACCCTGGTCTGTGTAGACGTACTCACCGCCGGCTGAATAAAAACTCACTATACCACAAAGCGGACTTCTGAACTGGTTTTAAGAAATTCCTCAACACTTTCCTTTCCAAACCTGTGATAAGTCAGCTCATGTGGCCTCCACACATGATAAGCGCTCTGTCCCTCCTTCCCAGCACTCTGACCACTGCCTCAGAAAATACGGAGGACTCAAGTTCAATTACGTAGGAGAGACAAATGCAACGTTTATCTTTGACCTCTGTGACGTGATAGATTGTGGAGGGTACCTCAGGGCATGGCGGTGCTATGACCTCTATCTGTGCAATGAAGGGGTTAACACTTTATGTGGTAAAGGCGGCAGCCCCATGAGATTGTTTGTTTCTCCGATTTGGCTGAGACCGTGCTTGGCGGTTATCAGTACTTATTATGTACGTGCTCCTGCCCGCTCTGGTGAAGCGCATTCCATTCCAGCATATCAGAATCAGAATCAGCTTTATTGGGCAAGTTAGAATATGTCAAGGAATTTGCCCCCGTTAAGACCGTTGAAGGTGGGGGGACGCGGGTGTCTTATCAGGGCCGGCTTTGCTGGTCCTGCTTCCTGGCTTCGGCCTCCGCTCCCCCTCCTTCCCCCCCTACACGATTCATACGCACAGAGGCGAAGGGCGGGGGGTCCGGGTCGTGGGGGGCATTGTCCCGCGTGGCCCGGCACTCCCCACCTCACGGTTTTAACAGCAAAATAGACACTGCACATTCAACATTTAATAAATACATTTGACAAGGACACGTAGTTCGGGGGGGGGGGGGGGTCGGTGTCAAATCGATACTTGGCCCTCCCCCCTCCCTGTTTTTATGGCATTAATCACATGCACTCAACACCAGGGGCGGGAGGGGGTCCCACATCACCCGCGTTCCCTCACCGGCCTGGGATAGGTGGGTCGGGATACCCGGGCCTGGCGGGGCTCGCCGTGCAGCCTGGGGCGCCTTCTGGCGGTGCTGGACCCCTCCGGGGAGGGGGAAACGGTGCGTGATTGTGTGTCTGTGTCGGTGAGAATGCGGTATGGAAGGCCATGGAGGATTCGGGCCTCCATTGGCAGGACATCAAAACTTAATAATTTATCATTATTATATTATACAAAGATGGTTATTATTATTATTATTATTATTATTATTATTATTATTATTATTATGTATAGTATATCATATTATTATTAGTATAGATATCGGATAGGTGAATGGATGAATGAATGGGATGCCTGGGTCTGGGGCCCTCCGTTGTCGGGCCTGCATGGGTGTCGCCTTGTTGGGGGGTTCTCTCTCTCCGGGCCCGTCTCCGGTCCCCCCCGCTGCCTCTGCGGCGGGGCGCCCCTCTGGTCTTGGAGGGCCACTTTCGTGGGGGGCGGGTGCGCCTGCCCGCGTCGGCGGCCGGGGCGGCTCTGTCTCTCTGGGCAGGCTGGCCCCCTGCCGGGTGGGGGTCGTTGGCCTGAAGGGTGAGGGCCTCCTGGCCGCGTGTCCGGCCCGGACCGGGTGGCCGGGGATTGCCTGGGTCGCGGTCCGCTTCCCGCGCCGTGGGGGCCCCGCCCGCGGGCCCCCTCGGCCGCCGCCGGGGGGGGGGGGGGGCTCGCAGGCGGTGGGTTGCCTCCCTCCTACTTCTCCCCACTGTGGGGTTGCCGGTGGCCTGGGTTCCGGGCTCTTCCGTGTCGGCCTCTGGTCTCGCGGGTGGCGGGGTTGCTCCCCCCCCTCCCCCACTATAGATACACTTCAGGTGGAACTTTGTTTGGTTTATTACACACACACACACACACACACACACACACACACACACACATGATCATATACATACACACACACACACATAGACATACACACTGGCTTGTTCACCTGCATGCTGGCTCTCTAGTTTTTGGGTTTAGGTAGCGGTAGCGGTAGCTTAGCTCAGACTGCAATCAGATCTCAAGATTTAGGTCGATTGCTGTTATTGTTTTGGTTGGCTCCGTGCCGGTTTCGTGCTTTGTTTGTGGTTTTTTGTTGCAGATTTCCAGTGCTTGACGTGTGTTTCCGTGTGTTCCTGCTTCCTGGATTGGCAGTGGATGTCGTCACCCATTCCCCCCCCCCCCCCAAAAAAAAAAAAATCACTGGGTTTGTATGTGTATATTTATGTATGTGTACGCATATGTATGCGTATATATATGTATATATATTAAATATAGTAATAATACACATATATATACTTTTGGTTTCTACCGTCATGGTATCAATCATTAATATGTGTGCAGAAAAGGGGAAAAAAACAAAAAAAAACACCTCAGCACAGAAAAGCAACATACTCATAACAAATTTAACAACATCATGACGAAGACTTGCATGTGATTACATTTTAAGGTATTATTGTTACATGTGGATGCTGTTGTGTACCTTGCATTCGCTGGTGGTCTGTCTCATTACTGCTATCGTTGAAAAGGGGAGCGCTGATTCTAAATCTCCACCTTTTCAGATATGTGCAGTCACTGAGGGTCCATCTGAAGAAACTATATTCACCCTGGTTTCTCTTTAGGTGGTGTGAGCTCTTAAAGGAGATAAAAAGGGGGAATTGTTGGATTTGTATTTCATATATCATCACGTGTCCTCATATGACTCTGGTGGCTCATAAAAACTATGCAATAGTGCCAGGCTACAAGATGGCCTTGGAGAGGGAATAGCCTGGGTCTGAACTGAAAAATTGCAGGTTTAAATACGGTCTGCAGCCCTCACGCAGATCAGATCACTTCGGAGGCAGACAGAGTGCTGCAGGCTTGATCTCCAGAATGCATTCTGTATAATGATTTCTGATTTTGCTCAAATAAAACCACTAAAACGTATATCCTGTCCTGGCTCTATGTGATCAAAAAACTTGGTGAGAAGCAGCTAAGCTGATCTCAACAATTCTTACGGTGTCTTTTCAAGCTCATTTTATAGTCTGTGTGCGTCAGTCGATTAAGCTGCACCTGCTTCCCAGCATGCGGCCATGCAGCCTACAAACCAGTTGCTAGATTGTCTGATGTTTAAAGGACTGATTTAATTTCAGATTCTGCACATCCAATTTGTCAAACTGCAATATCATGAGATGGATTTATGACAGGATTTAATTTAATTTGATTCATATTAGTAATATGAATTAATAATATGAATATGCGTAATATATATAATTTGTAATATTTTTTTAATTTCAGCAGATCCAGAAGGATCCTCTTGATGACCTAAATCGGCAGCAGATCAGTGTTGTCCCTGAAGACTCGCTCACTCTTGATGCTGCCATCAGCAGGTTCCTCTAACAGAACCAAGGCTGCCATTGTTATTTGTTCCATCATTGTGCTCCTACCTTTAGCTGTATATGCAGACCATGTGATTGAATTATTGCAGTTCGACTCATATGTAACTTATTTGATGATTTGGGGGCTGTCGTTTGGTGACTGTCGTGTCCTTCATGTGTGGTCAGGAACTTATTGATATCACGTTTCTTCATTTTGGACTTCACTGCATCGCTTCTGAGTGGCAAAGGAAAAAACCTTAATATGTGCATGAGGGAGCGCAACAAAGAATGACAAGACAGAACAAGACAGAGAGCAGCAAGACAGATAGGGAGGGAACGGGAGAAGAAAAAGCGTCCGCCTTCACCGAGAGCAGGAAGAGAAGAGAGCAAAGTATCTCATCTGCAAAGTAGTCAGAGAGGAAGGAAACTTCAGCTGCTTTGTTGTCAAAAGAACTTGACAACAACAGAGATTTTGAAAAATCTAAAAAGTAATAACCGGCTCACTTTAAAACTAAATTATGCCAAAATGTTGCTCTGAATAGCTAATTGCATTAGTGAACTAATATAATTAAGGTATCGTTAAATGTATTTACCTGACTTTCCCCCTTTTTTCTCTCCTCTTCACTCTTCATGCAGAGATAAATATGCAAACGGATGATCCCTGGATATCTCCAGTGGTGGAAAAACTGAGGAATAACCCTTTTGTGATTAATACAGTTTTGGTGTTTGTCCTAATTGCATTGGAGAAGGTTGTGGAGGTGGAGTTTGAATGTCCCTGTGATCCTGAAAGGAATATAGTAAATGTATCTCTTTTTTTTGTTACTCCTACCGTTGTGTCCTTTGTGCTGAGCCTGAGTATTCAAAGAGAAATGTCAGGGAAAGCCATTCGTTCGAGCTGCTATCCAGCTATTTCATGGATAATCCTGCTGTTTCTTGATGGTCGGTACTTTGCCTGTGCAAGTACAGACTGGTCAGGCACATATGGATTAATCAATACTGCTAGTCGTCAGAGATGGTGTAACAACTTAACTTTAGGTCTCGATTCAATGCTCAAGATACAGAAGTGGTATTCAACCTCTCAGGTAAGGAATAATATGATGTATATAATGTTCTGCACTTAATAATCAGTTGCATGTTTGACATTGCTTGTAACAAACTTAATTTCACATTGTTGCATTTGTTATATTTTTTATTTAGCTCATTGGACTTGTGATGGCATTAGGGCTCGCTTCTCTTTATGGAGTCTTTGAGTTCTGCTTGAGAAGGCAGTGGGAAAGACTCCGAACGTGCTGCAGGTAATGTTGTCCAGACGTCTTCAAACCATGGTGCGAAAATGAAAGGTCTAGCTATGAGATTTATGATATATTTAATTAATTAATGAGAGATTTATAGATATGTATTTCATGATTTCTTTATTTCATGATATATTTATTTATTTAAACCCTCCATAGCTAAAGACCTAACATTTAATAAAGCCAACTTAAAGCAGCACAATGTAACTTTCAGCTTCACCGGTAAAGCGGTAGTGCTTTACCAGAAAGAACACTACATTTCCCATGAGCACCAGCGCGTACTGCCGGAAAACTCCCGTCCCCGTCGCGTGCATTTGATAATGCGCTCTGGTTTTGTTCTACGGCACCTTTTTTCCTGTCACGTTTTTTAGAGGGACTTCATCATAAATTAGTAGTCCAACATAATTACTGACAAAATAAAAATATACTTTATAACCTGTGAATAACTGAATGTTTTGCAGATCAGCCCTGCACAATTTTACAGTTCTCAGGAAAAATAGTAGAAATGTTCTATACATTTTCTTTGCATTGCATTCTTTCCTCTAGTGCTATAATTCTATTCAATTGTATTATTATTTTATAAAGCTTCCTAATTGCCAATTACACAATTTCATGATCACTATTATTATTCTGTGTCTGTTGTTGATATTGTCAGTAATTTTAGGCCCCGTTTACACGGGGCAAAAACGGAGGCGTTTTCATGCGTTTTGGCCGTTCGTTTACACGTAAACGCAGCTCAAAGCCCCCAAAAACGATCATTTCTGAAAACTCCGGCCAAAGTGGAGATTTTCAAAAACTCCGTTTTCACGTTTGCGTCTAAACGGAGGAAAACGGAGGAAAACGGAGATTTAAGCTTCAGAACGTCACATTATGCACCAGAAACTCACCAGCGTCATGTGTGCGACCTGTGTTTACAATTAGTTTGGCCACCGTCAATATTTTCTTGTATTTTACCTGTTTTATATTCTAAAGTCACACTTAAAAGTAACTTCCCCCCCCCGTCCAGCCTCCTGCTCATTCAAGCCTGTGAGCGCGTCAGCCAGCAGCATGAAGCCTGAATTATGGTTCCGCGTTAAATCGACGGCGTAGGGTACGCGGCGACGCGCATCGTACGTGCGCGTCGCCGCGTACCTTACGCCGTAGGCTCTGCGTTGGTGTAACGCGGAACCATAAATCAGCCTTAACTGGAAGTTAAACACGTGTCATTTGTTGATGTTTTTCCAGGATTCTGATTGGCTGGGATGACGTTAACAGCGTTTTCATGCGGGTCCGTGTAAACGAGGATTTTTTTGAAAACGTAGAGGGGAAAATATCCGTTTTTGTAAATACCCGGCTACGTGTAAACGTGGCCTTAGAATGACCAAAACCCAAGACGAATGTATGTGAAAACATTCAAATTTTTATTCTTATTGAACATAGAACTCTACATTTACATTTGTATCATAATTCAATTAAATTCCATTTTATTTATATAGCGTCTAATACAACAGATGTTGTCTCTAGACGCTTTCCAGAGATCCAGAACATGAACATAAACATAAACATAAACCCCTGAGCAATTATTATATAAACAATGGCAGGTAAAAACTCCCATAGTGGGAGAAAAGCCTTAAAGAGCATATTGCAGGTTAGGGTTTTTTCTAAAATTATACCTGACCTTATGTGAAAATGACTATGTGAGAAGTGAATGTAGGATTTAATATGTTTTACAAGACATAAGGGCACGTATTCAGAGGAAAAAGGGGCTGATTTTAGCCAAGCTCCTAAAAACGCTTTTTTTTTTCGAACACCGCATCATATGACGCAGCAGCAGGGAGACGTCTCCACAGCTCTGCCCCATCTTACTGCGCAGACCCCGTACACACGTAGCCGGGTATCTGCTAAACCGAAGATATTTTCCTACATTTGGACCTGTCATCCACGTGAAAACGCAAAGAAACGAATGTTTAAAAAAACTCCGGGCAAAGTGAAGATTTTTGAAAACTCTGTTTATGTAGATGCGTGTAGACCTGGTGTAGACAGAGACAACCGGAGTTTCGCGTTTTCGATCGTCACATTATGCTCCAAAACAACAACAAATCTGCTCTACGTCTAACGTGCGACCTTTGTTTACTACAGAACTACAGATGATCCACCATCTGTTCTCCAAGCTATTTATTAAATAAATGGTCTCTCCTCTTGACCATCGTTTACTGCGTTACACCGACACAGAGCCTACGCCGTAGGGTACGCGGCGACGCGCAGCCCTACGCCGTACCCTACGGCGTAGGGCTGCGTCGATTTAACGCGGCAGCTCCGTGGTGGGACACGGGGTAACTCGGGCTCGTTACCGAGAAGGAGAAGCGGCTCCCCGGGGAGCTGCGCCGCGGAGGCCCGAAGGCTGGAAGAACAGATGATCTACAGGTTTGGAATGCTTATGAATGTGGTCAAAAATGCAGATCTTCGGTTATGTGTGGAAGGTTTTTTTTTTTGACAACGATGTAATGTGGATACAAATTATTTTATAAACGAAGGGGGGGAAATATTCGGTTGTAAAAATACCCGGCTATTTCGGATGCATTTAATCAGAAAAAAGAGAAGATAATAAGCTTGTTTTCTGTTTAGAAAGTACAAACGTAGATAGATTACAAGTACTCACCCATCTTTTAGGAGTTATTTTCGGAGTTTCTTTCAGGAGCGCATGGGCGGGTGCTGGGGCGGGGTAAAAAAACGATAGCTATGAGATATTTATAATAAATAAAAATGTAAATGGAGAAGAGAGAAAGGGAAAAGGAGAGGAGAAGAATGGTGTGAGGCACCACCCAGCGGATCATGTCGGTGCCCCCCTGCAGCATAAGCCTATAGCAGCATATCTACCGCGAAGCTATATTTGAGACTAACTATTATAGTCTTGTTCTATAGCTGCAACTATGACTACTGACTCTAACACACTAGAGTTTACACTACCTAGAGATTTACCAACACCAGCTAGAGGTTTACTAAACACTAACTATAGGCTTTACTAAACAGAAAGGTTTTAAGTTTAGTTTTAAAGGTGGATGTGGTGTCAGCCTCCTTAACCCAGATTGGAAGTTGGTTCCATAGTAATGGTGCCTGATAGCAGAATTCCCGCCCTCCAAATCTACATTTGGATACTCTAGGAACTACAAGTAAATCTGCACTCTGAGAGCGGAGAGCTCTGCCAGGAACATAAGGCACTATCAGGTCTTGTAAATATTGCAGAGTTAAAGGAGCTGTCTGTAAGAAATGGCCAAAACTGGTACTGCAGTCACTTTCAAAATATTGTTGAGCGGCGTGTACCCTCCCCCTCCTCCCCCCGACCAGAGGTTGCCAGGTAGGCTGCAGAATGCAGCAGGAACGTAGGCTGCCATGGCTGCGATAATTAGAGCCGAGCTGGCAACCCAGATGCCGAAACAATACTGACTTGGTGATTGGGAGATAGGTGGAGGGTGGAGCTTCAGGCCAAAACAAAAAATGACAACATAAACATCAGTTGAGGGCTGCAACTCCTCTTTTTAAACTGGAATATCCTGGCTTGAGTGCTGTTGTCAGTGACATAAGTATTTGAAATGAACATGATTTTTAAATGTCTGTTGACATATCGGGGTCATTTTATGATTCGTTTTATTATTGCTCTTACATACAGCTCCTTTAAGCTGTTTTGGGCTTTATATGCAAGTAATAAAATTTTAAATTGGATTCTGAATTTTACAGGTAGCCAATAGAGCAACGCTAACATTGGAGAGACGTGGTCTCTCCTGCTGATTCCTGTCAGTACTTGTGCTGCTGCATTCTGAATCAGCTGGAGCTTATTCAGCAAATTACTTGGACATCCTGCTAACAACACATTACAGTAATCCAGTCTAGAAGATACAAACGCATGAACTAGTTTTTCTGCATCACTCTGCGAGAGGATTTTCCTAATTTTTGCAATATTACGGAGATGGAAAAACTCTATTTTACAAATCTGATTAACATATGGTTTAAACGACAAATCCTGATCGAAAACAACACCAAGGTTTCTCACAGTTGCACTGAAAGCCATTGCAACACCATCTAATCCCTTCCTAAAATGCTCTGGACCAAGAATGATAACCTCTGTTTTATCTGAATTTAGAAGCAAGAAATTTCTGGACATCCAGTCCTTGATGTCCCTAAGACATACCTGAAGTTTAACTAATGGTTCTGTTTCATCCGGCTTCATAGACAAATAGAGCTGCGTATCATCAGCATAGCAATGAAAGTGTATGCCGTGATACTGGATTATACTTCCCAATAGCTGCATGTATAAACTGAACAAGATTGGCCCTAGCACTGAACCCTGTGGAACACCATAACAGACCCTTGATTGTTCTGAAGAAACCTCATGTACATGAACAAACTGGAACCTGTCAGATAGATATGATTTAAACCAACGTAGAGCTGTCCCTTTAATCCCAACAACATGCTCTAACCTGTGCAGTAAAATGCCATGATCTACAGTGTCAAAAGCAGCACTGAGGTCCAGTAGAACCAATATGGACACTAATCCCTTATCTGAGGCCATAAGAAGGTCATTCGTGACTCGAACCAGTGCTGTCTCTGTGCTATGATGCATTCTGAACCCTGACTGAAAGACTTCAAACAGATCATTCCTATACAAATAGCCACATAACTGGCTTGAAACGGCCTTTTCCAGAATTTTAGACACAAATGGAAGGTTGGAAATTGGCCTATAATTAGCTAAGGTGTCTGGGTCAAGAGAAGGTTTTTTAAGTAAAGGTTTAATTACTGCCACTTTGAAAGCCTGTGGTACATATCTTAAGTTTAGGGATAAGTTGATTTGGTCTAGTATTGTCGCACCAATAAGAGAAAAAACATTTTTGAATAGTCGAGTAGGGATGGGGTATGGTGGCAAAAATTGTTGTTCAAAAAGAATGTCAGGACACCTCAGCTGTCTTTCTGAAGTTTAATGAAAAGAGGAAAAACATTCAATTGAATGGAGCCCCACAGTGCAACCGGTCACATGAACCGTCAGCCCTGAGTGAGATGCCCGTGTTTAGAGAAAAGTTATCTTATAGTAGGGAAGCTGGGAAACTAGACAAAATATCACCCTGGCAACCGTGCCAGGCTCTGTGTCAAAGTGCGTGACCTCGGCATAGGAATGTTAACTTGAAAACAGGCAACAGACAGTGTTATACCAAAATTTTCCAATACAGGGGTCTAGCTCTATTGACGAGTGAGGTCAGCTCAGGGAGGTCTATAGGATCAAAACAGTCTAGAGCAGTGGTTCCCAACCTTTTCCAACTCAGGGCCCACTTTTATGTCTCAAAAATGTTCGCGGCCCACCTCCGACCCCATAAATACAAAGGCCATATAATGCGTTCTCAGGCTTTGAGCTTTTCTGACACATTATCTGCCATGGCATCAATTCTTCGTTTGACTGTATTATCCGACAGTTAGACGAGGTTGATCGTTGCATCACCGCAACGATCTGTTTCGCAGCGGGAAGAATTAAAGTCTCGCCGATGGTGTGTGGTTTTCCCGCCTTGGCTAAGAGTTGGGAGACCCGAAAGGACGCATTCGTATTCTCGCTGCCCATATCTCGCTGCCGATTACCTTCTTTTTACTCTGATATTCCCTGAGCTTGTTTTCTCAAAAAATCCAGTGGCTTGGCCCAGAGTCGTGCACTGGGACGGGTACCCGCGGGTACCGGGCTGGTACCCGTGGGTACCCTTAAAAACAGCTGATTTGCGGGTGGTTTTTAAAAAAAATAAAAAATCCCGACCCAGTGCAGGATAACAACAAAAGTTCCTATCGCTCATTTGGTTGTCACATGTCTAATACTTGAAGGAAAAACAAAACAAAATAATGAAAATAATATTTAAACATTTTTATTATAATTTTAAACACAACTGAGTACATTTAAAACATTATTCTGTATATTTTTATATAATTATAACCCCCACAAAAATCATACTTTTTTGGAAATTATTTGGCCTCCCACTTGCAATACCTTCGCGGCCCCCTGGTGGGCCGCGGCTCACAGGTTGTGAATCACTGGTCTAGAGTCAAGTCAGAGCCTAGGGAAGTCGCTAAAGCTGACTTACAAGAGTACCACTTCCTTTCCATTTTACGCACGTTTTGTTTCAACATGCGGGTATCTGAATTATACCAGGGAGTTAAGCTCCTGTGGCTAGAAACCCTCTTTTTCAAAGGAGCAACTTCATCTAAAGCTGAATGCAACAGATCAGCAGTGTTACTAACAAGAAAATCAACATCAACATCAGAGGTAGAACCCAGGTCACTGGCCTGTATTGCTTCAGTAGAGGCTTCACTATTTTCCACTATCGTAAGATGAGCAATGGCCTCCTTAAATTTAGCAATAGCTTCATCAGAGAAACATCTGCTAAAATAATACCTCCTACTTTGCACTTCAACATCAACAACATTAAATTCAAACGTTATTAAATAATGGTCGGATAAAAGGGAGTTAACAGGTGACACCAACAGATCATCAGTTTCAACAACCTAGGTGAGAACGAGATCGAGAGTATGATTAAAACAGTGCATCGGTTTGTCCACTTTTTGTGAGATACCCATTGATTCTAGAAGAGAATTGAAAGCTAATTTAAGATTATCGCTTTCAACATCCATATGAATATTAAAATCACCCACTATGATGAATTTATCTGTACTGATCAATAATCCAGAAAGGAAATCTGAAAATTCAGACAGAAACTCTAGATAAGCACTGGCCGGTACACTACCACTAACACAACTGGCTTCTCTGATTTCCAGCTCGGAAATTTCAGACTAAGCGTGAGGCTTTCAAATGTATTATAATTGCACTTAGGTTCAATTTTTGTTTGGAGACTGGAGTTATAAATTGCTGCGACTCCTCCGCCTCGGCCCGTATTTCTAGGAATGTGATGATTAAAGTAGCCGGGCGGAGTTCATTCATTCAAACTAACATACTCTTCCTCCTGTAACCATGTTTCTGTTAAGCAGAAAATATCACTCCTACTCTCTGTAATTATATCATTTACTAACAGAGACTTAGAGCTTAACGATCGTATATTTAGTAGTCCGCATCTAATTTTTCGGTCTCTTATTGGTACCAAATGTGCATTGGTTTTAATTTTTACAAGGTTATTTTGGTTAACGCCTCCAAAACGCCGCACCTGGTGAACTTTTGGAGGGCGGGGAACTGCAACCACTTCTATTTTGCTAGGCACCTGGTTAGAGTTGCCAATTACATCATGTAATCCTATAGTTTTAGAGTCGCCAATTACATAATGCAATCCTACAGTTTTGTTGGCAGGCGTTGGTCCTCGAGAAGCAGCAGAGAAGTGTGTTAAACTGCAGCTCTGCATCCTGGCCTGGACCCTGCGTTGTCAGGGGGAGGGTCTAATAAAACAGGCCAAATTACTCGAGACAAGCGCAGCACCAACCCGGGTGGGATGAATGCCGTCTCTTCTAATCAGACCGGGCTTTTCCCAGAACGTCTCCCAATTGTCAATAAAGGCCACGTCGTTTTCTGAACACCACCGATACAACCAGCGACGGAGCGAAAGCATGCGGCTAAACAAGTCATCGCATAACAAATCTGTCTCTTGTTTTATCCCCATAAATCCCCATCGGTCGGAAATCCCTCCTCGTCTTTACAGCTCACGCCAGCGAGTGAACGCCAGTGTCGTTCCAAAAAGTGATTGCCTGCCAGAATCTGATTTCTCCCCTGAAAATGGGTCTTTTTACCTGCTAAAAATTGATTGACGGCCAAATACAGTTAATGAAAGGTTGTTTCTACCTAAATATGATTTGATCTCATTCTTGAGCTTCATAATATAAACACTAGAGCTCACAGGATTGCTTTTAACTCTTTTACAACACAAAATAGGTATTTTCACCTGCCAAAAATTGATTGAAGGCCAAATACAGTTAATGAAAAGTTGTTTCTGCCTAAATATGACTTGATCTCATTCTTAAGCTTCATAATCTGAAAATCTGACGTTTAAACGTTATCGCTCAACGGGCTGCTGTGCGCTCTCCCGCGGCCACAAATCAGATTCTGGCACGCAATCACTTTTTGGCACAACACCGGGCCAATGTTTATTGTTGTCCGGGCATTTAGCTTGTTACTCTCCCTCTTTCTTTTTTCGCCTCCTCCGATAAAACTTTTATTTTCTGATTTTCCGCTGCTTCGGCCATGATACCAGCTTCTCCTGAGCTCTGTGCTCCACGCCCCGCCCATTTTCGTCTCGACTGCGAATCGGGAAGGAGGGGGAAGTGACGTATGCCGTAAAGCAGTCAAAGCCATAAACATTTGTAGTTTTTTAGTGTGGAAGGGTTCCTACCATCCACCTCAAAGTTACCTAGTGCCAGTGAAGGCGATACAGACCCCTCAGACCATGACAGAGGTTCATTAAACCTGTTGGAAGTTGATGTACCATCACAATGACTCTGGAAATATTATATTAAGGTGGAAAAGTTACATAGTGCTGCTTTAAGTGTTTTAGAAGTATTATTTGTCCCTTCGTGTTTGGGAGCAGTCTGACACACAAGGTATGTTTACTTTATTTAAATATCTTTTAGAGTGCAACTCTGTGTTTTGACTGGGCCAGATTTCTCCTTCTGTCACCTAAAAGTACAGACATTTTAAAACCTAACAAACAAGGTCCCAGCTTGTCCTGGGAAAAGTCATGACTGCCATAATCCTTGCAGCCAGGACCCTCCACATATCAGACATCAGACTGCGAAGATGGAAAATGATGGAAGTGTGGAGGGACAGGAGGGTGGGGCTGGGCACCGTAGCTGCTCTGGTGGGGGGTTTATTGAGGACAAAAAGGGGTTGGTCTGGGGGTGGATCTGAGCCCAGCCTTGACCCGCTCCATCATCTGCTACGCTTTACTAAACAGAAGCAGTTCAAGTTGGGTTTTAAAGATGGAGGTGGTGTTCAAATTTACCCCCCGACCAGTATGTAGTACATACTGTACACTACTGTGTAATTATAGTATAGTAATTACAGTTATTTAATTCAAAGATTGACAAAATATCAGACTTTGATTCCAGTTTTGCTGTCACTATAAGTAGCTCTAGCCTGACAAATAAACTTGATTTGTGGTAATTTTGCAAGGCCTATCAACAGCATATCAACACTAATGTCAAGGTTTGACACTTTCCCCCAGTTTTTGAGTTTCAGTTCTGTCCCTCCTGTGTCCCATCTGCCCTGATTGTCTGCACCTGTGTCTCGTTACCCCCTTGTGTATATCTGGGCTGTTTCTGAATTCGGACACTACCGCCCTATATGCTACATACTGCAAAGTATGCACTGCATACTGCCTACTAAATGAATGATTCAGTAGGGAAGGTGAGGTAATGTGAGACGTTATGTAATGTGAGACACCCCCTGTATCTAGGCAATGGTACACATTTATGGTCAAGTGACCATGATGTTTTCAAGCCCCTTCCATTTCCCACTGGCTTTTGTTATGACCACCTGGTTCACGGTAGATCAAAACAAGTAGGGAGACCACACAGGTAAACCATTTCATGTATTTATTAAAAATAAGGCCCTAAGGTACAAGGTAACTAAAGATAATAATGTGCAAAGTAACAACTAAGGGAAAAATGGTTGGCCGTTGTCACAGGCAGGGAGGGAGAGAGAGTGGCGGCCCTGGAACCCTCTCCTTAAATACCCTCCCAGGCAATCAGACCCAATCCTGTGCACCTGGATTGGACCTGACCTGAAAGGCAAAAATGAGGAAAGCACCAAGGCACCAGGGAAACAGCGCCTCCCCCACCACACAGGAGGAGGACAGCTATTCCCAATACAGAGATACATAACACCCCCCCCCCCCCCCCCTAAAACAGAGGCCCCACACCATGGCCTCTGTAAATAAGGCTTTCAGTACTGCCTACACCAACAAAAAAACATGACCCACTATTACCATTTACCAGTACTGGTGGTAACTAGTTTGACTATGTACACATAGAACTCATAGTCAATTGGGGGTCGGACTCCACCCTGCTGGTTCACCCCTACACACCTCCACCCACCACTGCCCAGCCACCCGCAACTCCTGGTACCGGGAGAGCATCTTTAAGGAGGAAAGACAAGGTTAGATGGGGTATTGTGAAGAGCAACTGAAAGGGGAGGAACCGGCTCACTCCAACCCCTCGGGCGCACGTGACAACGCATCTGCTATTACGTTGTCCACACCACGTATGTGCCGGATGCTCAGGTTGTAAAGCTGTAGAAAAAGCGTCCACCTCATCAGCCGCTGGCTCGGACTCTGCAAAGAGTGAAGGAAGGTTAGGGGATTGTGGTCTGAATACACGACTACTGGATGGACTCCCCCACCCACATACACATCAAAATGCTGCAGAGCCCACACCAGCGCTAACGCTTCCTTCTCTATCGTCGAGTAGTTTAGCTGGTGGCGGTTAAACTTCCTTGAAAAATAGCTGACTGGCCGATCCACCCCTTCACCATCAGTCTGCAAAAGGACACCCCCAGCCCCAACCTGACTAGCATCTACTTGTAACCTGAATGGCTGATCTAGTCTAGGCGCTGCCAGGACAGGAGCTGTACTCAACAGCATCTTCACCTGGTCAAAAGCCTGCTGGCTGGCAGAAGACCACTCAAACCTAACCTTCTCCTGCAGTAGGCCGGTCAGTGGGGCAACCACCGTGGAGAAGTTTGGACAGAAACTTCTATAATAGCCGACCATTCCTAAGAAGCGTCTAAGCTCAGTCTTGGAAACAGGAGGTGGGAACCGATCGATGGCTTGGACCTTGGCCCTCACTGGCTTTACCTGACCCTGGCCCACTACTTTCCCCAGGTAGGTTACTGTAGCCCTTGCAAATTCACACTTGACTAAGTTAATCGTGAGGTTGGCCTCCTGGAGTCGTACCAAAAGCGCATGTACACGATCCATGTGCTGCTCCCAAGTATCGCTGTAAACTACGACATCATCTAGGTATACGGCTACGCCCTCCAGCCCTGCTACTACCCCGTTCATCAAGCGCTGAAAAGTGGCGGGCGCATTCCGTAACCCAAAACTCATAACTTGTAGGAGTAAAGGCCGGATGGTGTGATGAACGCGGAGATCTCTTGGGCACGGGGAGTCAGTGGGACCTGCCAGTAGCCCTTTAGCAGATCAAATTTACTCACATATCTGGCAGATCCCACTGCATCCACACAATCCTCCATCCTAGGTAAGGGAAAGGAGTCAGGTTTGGTCACGGCATTTACTCTTCGGTAATCTGTGCAAAATCTGTCAGGCTTGTCTGGTTTTCCTACCAGTACACATGGAGAGGCCCAGCTGGAGTTTGAAGGCACCGCCAACCCATTGTCAATCATATACTGAACCTCAGCATCCAGGCGGCGGCGCTTCTCCAGTGGGACCCGGTAGAACCTCTGGCGAATTGGCTCCGCCTCTCCCACATCGATATCGTGCTGCACTAAATGGGTACAAGAAGGAGTATCAGAAAACAGGGAGGGGAAAGCAGCTAAGAGCTCTGACAACTCCCTGCCTTGGTTCTCAGGCAAATGACCAACTAGACCACCTAGGTCAGCTAGCATCTCAGAGTTTTTGAGCCGAGGACGCAGCACCCCATCTGCAAACCCACTCACATCCTCCTTCTCCTTTTCCTCCTCTGCCGCTACTGAAACCGCTGAAGACAGCTCGTGAGCTGTGGTAACTAACAAATGGGGGGTAACTAACATAGCGGGCTTGACCTCCTGTTCTGTACCTGCTCCGGAGTTAGACACACGAGCGTAGTAAGCCTTTAGCAAGTTTACATGACACAATTGAGTTGACTTTTTCCGGTCAGGAGTACTTATCAGATAGTTCTGCTCAGAGACCTGCCGAACCACTGGGTACGGTCCAGTGAACCTGGCCTGGAATGGGGAAGCGGGGATAGGCAGCAACGCCAGCACTTGGTCTCCAGGACAGAACACTAGAGGCTCTGCTCGGCGGTCATAGTATCGCTTCATCTTACTCTGGACGGCGGTCAGATGCTCTCCTGCCAACTTAACCGCCAGATGTAACCTACGGTGAAAACCATTCACATAATCAATAAGCTTTACAGGTGGCGCTGCAGGCTTTAGGCCATCCTGCAAAACCGCCAGGGGACCCCTCACTTTATGTCCAAACACCAACTCGCTGGGGCTAAATCCCGTACTCTCCTGCACCACTTCTCTAGCGGATAGCATAAGCCAGGGTAGCCCCTCCTCCCAATCCCCTTTAAGCTCAGTACAATAAGCACGCAGCAGCGATTTAAGAGTTTGATGGAATCTTTCAAGAGCCCCCTGGCTCTGAGCATGGTAAGCGCTAGCTTTATTGTGCTTTACTCTTAACTGGCGTAGAACTTGGGCAAACATCTGTGATGTGAAATTGGACCCCTGGTTGCTCTGTATGACCCTGGGAATACCAAAGATAGATATGAATTGGGTCAAAGCTTTCACAATGCACCGTGTGGTGATGGAGCGTAGCGGATACACCGCTGGGTAACGAGTGGTCTGACACATTACCGTCAACAGGTAGATGCACCCTGACTTAGATGGAGGGAGCGGCCCCACGCAGTCGATGATGAGATGCTGAAATGGCTCGCTCTGAACCAGCAATTCATCCAGTACAAAGTACCCATGTGCCAAACTCTCCATCTCTTCTTAGGACTTGACCTCACCGAACAAGGACTTCAGTTCAGGGTCTTCCTGCTGGGCGACGACCAGCTCCCTTTTAGACAGGGAAAGAGGCAGATCAGTTAGTTGAACAGTACTCTGTTTAGATGGCTTTCTAACTCCCTCTTCAGGCCCTGCTCCCCCCATGGAGCGAGTCACTGCACAAGCAGTGAAAACTTCTGGAAACTCTCTCACTACTGTCCGGACCAGATAAAACTGTCGGCCCAGACGTCACTATGGGAGGTGGTGGTAGAACCCCCTCCCACACCCTCCCCCCAGCCAGATCATTTCCTAGGATGACTGATACACCCTCCACTGGCAGGGATGATCTAAGGGCGACTGCCACTTCCCCCTTTACCAATTCAGAGTCAAGTTCGATCTTGTGCAAGGGAACTGGCCAAGTATGCATCCCCATGTCTCGGATTAACACACTTCTCCCCAGGCTTGACCCCTCAGAAAAATTTAACACTGAGTCAAGAATGAAAGATACTGACCCCCCCCCCCCCCGTGTCATGCAGTATCTTCACAGGTACTTTCTGTGAATTACCCGCCAATGAAACAAAACCTGTTGTGATAAAGTGATTGTAATCAGGAGGTACCTTATTTGGATGTAGGAAGTCAGGGCCCTGTGAGACGCTTGGACGGTTGCTGCTCACAGAAGGATTTGGTAGAGCAGTCGCCATCATAGACGGTTTTACCTTATACGCCTCTTCATCCGGGCCCACAGCCCCCTGTCCCCCACTGACATGGCTTGAGGTCGAACAGTAGATAGCCTCTTACCACTATATCTTTTACCTTTAAGCACAGGGCAATCTTTCTTCCAATGCCCCTTTCCCAAACAATAGTTGCATGCAGAATCTGAACCCACCTTAGTTGGACTAGCATGTTCATGCCTTGTACGATGAGCTGAGAATCCAGAACTCCCACTGGGGAACCTAGCACGGTAAGGAGGCTGGAGGCCACCGCTCTGCTCAGTTCTGTAGCCATAGCCTCCTCCACCATGGCCACGGAAATCACTAGCTTGACCTTTATTAGTCAACACAACCTCATCTGCCCACTTAGCGGCCTCAAGGGCTGTTTTAGGTTTACGCTCATTCAGATGATTTACAATACGTTCAGGAGTGATATTCTTAAACTGTTCTAGCAGCAAAACCTCACACAGGTCATCCAGAGTCTTAACTCCTGCTGCCTCACGCCAACGTTTAAAGTGACTTACCAGCTCCCTTGTTACCTCCACATAAGTCTGCTTCTCAACTTTCCTCCAGTTCCTGAACCGCAACCGGTATGCTTCAGCACACAGTTCATAAGACAAAAATATAGCAGCCTTTACTTTATCATACGACTTCCTATCTGCAGGGTCAAGTGCTAAATAGGCCTCTTGAGCTTTAAGTGGCAGTACACTCTGAATCAGTGCTGTGCGATCGGCATCGGACCAACTTCTCTCATCGGCCAGACTTTCAAATAATGAAAAGAACACATCAGGATCTCTTTCATTAAACTTTGGTAAGAGTCGAACCATGTCTCCTAAATTGTCCCTACGCCCAGTGTTCGAATTGGGGGGGAGCTAAGGGGAGCTGAGCTCCCCTAAGAAGGACACTGGCTCCCCTGAAAGACTGCTTTTTGAAATTTAGGGGGAGCTCTAAAATATTGGCTGTTTCTTTTTCAGACAGGTTATAGAGTTCGATTTTCTGTATGACCAAATCCGCTCCGACCCGGTGTGTCAGTGATCAGCGCAGACAGACTGCAGCTTCGCCTGAATTATGGTACTGCGTTAAATCGACGGCGTAGGGTCGCAGTACGGTGTGCGTCGCCGCGTACCCTACGCCGAGGGCTCTGCGTCGATTTAACGCGGAACCATAATTCATGCTTTAGCAGAGCTGCGCTCTCGGCCACGCGGACGTGCCATGCGCTCCGGCGGACAGCGGAGCTCCTGACACAGCTGCAGCTCGTCAGCTCATCTATGGAGAAGTTAAAGAGCATCTACCGCTAGATTCTCCTTTCATCAAGGCAGGGAAGAGAATCAGGCCAGAATAGATGAATGTTATCAGTGACTAAGTTTGTGGTGTTGAACATGTTACTGGACATTCTTGTGCAATTGCTACAAAATAATTTGTTGTTTTTAGTTAATTTCTACAGAAGAATATTTATTTTATTATTATTATTTTATATTAAATACATATTTGACTGTATACTACAAATCATTTTGTGGGGACCCCCTGGCACCATCGAGGAGCCCAAGGCTGGGGGCATCTTAAGACCTCACTTATATTTTTTTGTTCAAAGATATAAAACTTTTATATCTTTGAACAAAAAAGATCAGAGAAACAAAGAAATTGAAACAAATAAACAATTTTAGTATCAACTTTGTTTTATTAGAACAAAGTTGATACTAAATGTGTTTCTTTTCCTTTTTTCCAAATGAGAATCGATAAGAGAATCGATAAAGAATCGAATCGTTAAGCAGAATCGAAAATGGAATCGGAATCGAAAAAATCTTATCAATTCCCATCCCTAGTAAGACCATTATACAGGATTCTTGAAGGGGTGTTTTGAGCAGAAAAAACGTTGCCTGTGTGTCCCCTTGCTGCTTTTCTTTATTCTTATTAATAAATTAGTTCGGTCATGCAATACGGCTAGTAGAATGTTTTTCACATGGTCTTTAACCCAGCAAGCACCGTTCTAAAAGAGGATCAAATGATACATTTGTTTATTTATATTGAGACCCGTTATGTTGCCAAATTGCGTCAATTAATTTGCTTCAAAGTGAAAATTTCTTTGGGCAGTACCCCCTCCCCGTCCAACCCCCCCGTCCAACCCCTCAAAAATGTTGGCTCCCCCAGGACCCATGGTCCAATTCGAACCCTGCCTATGCCTACCGTCAGACCCGTCACCCGCAGCGGGTCCCGGCTGGCGCACTCTCTCCAGCTCCAGATGTGCCTGCCGCTCTCTCACCTGAAGCTCCTGTAGCTGTATCTGCATCGCTAACAGCTCCTTTTGCTCTGCGAATGATAAGCCTGTACTCATACTGATTCCCCCCACCGCACCTCCAAGAGGCACCATGGGCGGAGACTTTTCATGGCCTTCCAATATGCCCTGGGTCATCAACTCTCTCTGTATGGCCGCCACCACTTCCGGCTTCTTCGACCGACCAGGCACAACATCAAGACTCAGTTTATAATGCTCAATTCGCCACAACTCCTCAACCTTTAACTGGTGTAACAACTTAATTGATGGGGCTCCCAAAAATTCCCTCACAGGATCCATTTCACCACAACTCTTATGACTACAAACGCCCAACCAGTAACTGATAACCAGCAATCAATAGGCAACCAAGGCCACAATGTCAAACCAAATTCAAACCATTTACCAGGCCATCACTATCATAAGTATAGACAAAAGACCCTGTTATCAACTATAATACCCCAACATGGGACGGCGAGTAGCTTTACTTAGCGAGAGAATGAAGCGAAAGAGCTGCCCCGCGTCTAACTCAAAAAAAAAAAAATCCCTGACTAACCACAACCTAGTCTTCAGTGCGCTCATAGCAGCTTAACTACCAACAGTACCCTAATGGCACTGCTGAATAGCGCCCCGGCTTACAGCACACCAAAAACAACAAACTAAAACAAACAAAAAAAAACAAACAAGCGTTAAGCGCTTCTCCTCCTACCACGGGGGTTCACGTAGCTCATGGTATCTAAACCACACGCTTCAGACAAAAGGTGGGCGACAACAGTAACCCCGTCTACTCACCATCCAGCTGAGGATCATAACCGATAACCAGGTCACCACTCAAAGGAGGAAAGTGGCCACAGTCCTCCCCTGCTGCAAGCCAAGCAAATCAAAGTTTACTAAGGCAAACCAAACCACTTATTGAGCAATCAAACAAACTAACCAAACACTGTGAGTCTCCTACACAAGTACTACCGAACTATCCAGGCATTAGTAAGGTACTGACAACCTTACCAATTTCCAGGACGAGCCCCCATTTGTTATGACCACCTGGCTCACGGTAGATCACAACAAGTAGGGAGACCACACAGGTAAACCATTTCATGTATTTATTAAAAATAAGGCCCTAAGGTACAAGGTAACTAAAGATAATAATGTGCAAAGTAACAAGAAACAACTAAGGGAAAAATGGTTGGCCGTTGTTGTCACAGGCAGGGAGGGAGAGAGTGGCGGCCCTGGAACCCTCTCCTTAAATACCCTCCCAGGCAATCAGACCCAATCCTGTGCACCTGGATTGGACCTGAACTGAAAGGCAAAAATGAGGAAAGCACCAAGGCACCAGGGAAACAGCGCCTCCCCCACCACACAGGAGGAGGACAGCTATTCCCAATACAGAGATACATAACACTATGAAGAAAAGAACCTCATGGTGATTTGGTAAGCATGCTTTTTTGATAAAAATGTGTTTTTTGCGTGAAAAAGTAAAATTTCTTCCTATCAACTTAATCAACGATTGTGTCAAAACAAATTGATTCAGGTAGAAAAACGTATCATCCATGTTCATGAACTACCATCATATAACACTGTGTGATTGATTCTCGTTGAAGATTAACCTGAAATGCTAGAGAGGGTGTTTTTTCTAAAAAGGTGGCTGTGGGGTAAAATGAGACAAATGGTTTGAGGTAAAGTGAGACATGTGTCACTTTACCGCATCATGAAGTTAAGAAGTTCAGTTCAGTCTGAAAGGTATTTTAAAGTAATATTACATTACATTTGTTTTATTTTTTATGTTATAACCATTGTAGAATCTAGAATCTTGGTTTTCCGACTTCATAGCACGTCGCCATCTCTCTATCCGAACTCCAGAGGCAACATCCTTGGATAGAGTTAGAGCCTTTAACATCCTTGGATAGAGCTAGAACCTTTAACATCCTTGGATAGAGCTAGAACCTTTAACATCCTTGGATAGAGCTAGAACCTTTAACAGAACGACAGTGGGGGAATTCTGTGATAATCTGGCTGTAGTGATGGACAGGTGACAGACATAATTCTTCAGTTGCTAATGTTTTATGGAGGATTTACCTGTAGAATTTGTTTTTGGGTCTGATATGTTTCTACCCTTGCCTCTCCTTTAACAGGCATACATTTCTTCCACACATGATTTACAACGTTGACGAAACCGGCGTCTTGTCCTGTGTTCTACCCCAGACTGAGTAATAGCTGGGTCACGTGTTCTGAGCCCAAGACTGTCTTAATCTAACTGGTTCTGTCATTTCAATGTTCACTGCCCTTCTATTGCAGCTGTTTTACTGACAATTTTCCAACATTAAAGTTTTTCAACATTAAAGTTGATTCTGATTCTGATTTTGTTTAGAGTGATTTCAAGTGTTGAGAAAAATGTGTGCTTATTGACCAATCCCCATGATTCTGTTACTCGTCTGACATTATTTCTAGAATGTATAGCAGTCAAGTTAGCTGTCAGGAGTGTTACTGCTACAACATGTGTGGTTATGGTAGTTTTTAAGGGGAAAAGGTAAGTGTATCAGATTACCCCAAACTGTCTCACTTTACACCCTTGATTTTTCTGGTCTGTCTCACTTTTCACCGGGTCTGGGGCAAAGTGAGACACTTGACCACTTTTTTAAAAACAATCATATTTTCACTGCCCTTTGTCCTAAACACATTCTGACTATTTATGTTGCTAGACAACATCCTGAACTAATAGTAAATGTGCAAATAGTATTGATATATCATTTTAGCTTGCCTGGAGGGGAGGAAATGTAAAAGGTGTCTCACATTACCTAACTCTCCCCCTACGCTGCTCCAGCAGACCGTTCACACAGCAGTTTGCTACAGTGTATCCCAGAATGCATTTCGCACCAAAACGACAGCAAAAGCTGAGATTCAAAAGCAGACCAAAAGCTGTTTTAATTTCAGCTGTAGCGCTGTTAATATGCCACTTTATTACGTTTTAACATCTTAACAGGCGTAAAAGTAACCGTTAAGATCCCCACCCTGCGCTCAGTTTATCCAAATAACGCCTGTTAAGAAATTGGATCCGATATTTCGGGGATCAAAAGAGCCGCCAGTCCGGCCGCATCAGCAGCTCTGAATGAAAACATGAAGCTTCACTTTATATTCAGACAAAACTACAGACGAAACAAAGCTACAACTGTTAGATAATTATATATATATATATATATATATATATATATATATATATATATATATATATATATATATATATTAGGGGTGTCACGGTACCGTACCTGTCGGCGTATGCTCTGCGTCGATTTAACGCAGAACCATAAATCAGGCTTTACTCCCAATCCGCGTTGGCACACGGCCGTGATGCGTTCAGGACAGTTGTAAATTAAGTATTAGAACATTTTATCGTTATTAAAGCCTACAATTTATGATGATATATGAATTGCACATATATTTATTGATATGCACAGACTAGCACACATTTAGGTCTGTAATGGAACGTGACTGTTGATATTTATAAGGGGGAAAAAAAACGATTTTTTTTTTTTTTTTTTTTTTAACTCAGTCAGACGTATTCGCCGTATGACTGCGTGCACCGAACCGTGACGGCCGTACCGTGACGGGACGGGACGAATACAAATACCGTTACACCCCTAATATATATATATATATATATATATATATATATATATATATATATATATTAGGGGTGGGAAAAAAAATCGATATTTCAATATATTGTTGTGCTCTCTGTTTCAATAAATAATCGATATACTGTCGGCTAATATCGATATTTTATTACAACACACATAATGGTTTACGCGGTTGTCACCGCACTATTGTTCAAGCTCTGCCCCGCCCGCCCCCGCTGCCCTCGTGAACAAAACAAACATATCAAAGCGGCCGCCTGAGAAACCAGCTCAGAAAATACAGAACCACGGGTTACTTCGTACAGACAGCGGGCTGAGCAGCACTGTTAATGCTGGAAATGACCTGCTGTTTGAGCCGGTGTTTATGCTGCCATGTGCGTTAATGTCCGCTCACACAAACAACCAGCTGCGTTAAGAAACAGACCACGCTCCGCTCGCGCTCCACGTGAGGAGAGCGGCTCGCGTTACACCAACGCAGAGCCTACGCCGTAGGGTACGCGGCGACGCGTACAGTACGGTGCGTGTCGCCGCGTACCTTACGGCGTAAATCTGCGTTGGTGTAACGCGGAACCATAAATCCGCCTTTACACACGACACGGACACACAGACACACGCCCACCCGTGCAAAACCAGTGTTCAGTGCTTTGGATATTTCAGCTTAAATTTCAAAATGTTATATTAGTTCAATGAAGTTCATATTATTTATATTTATTATAGCTTGTTTGGTTTCTTCTGTTATCGGATACAGTTTGTCATGATAAGTGAAAAATGCCTGATGCTTCATGGCAATATGTGTGTGTGGTGACAGAATAAATTAGACAGGCTAAAAGGATATTGGAAAAGAAGGCATATTGAAGAGCCTATTTGAGTTATTTCTTAGTTATTTCACAATAATTATTTGTGAAAGTATTATTTCACTAGTTATTTTACAGTCATATAATTCAGGCAACAGCGCAAACATTTTTTTTAATAACACAAATCCACATCAATATCGGATCAAATCGAATCAAATGGTGATAATAGATTCTGAATCTTAAGAATCGGATCAATTCTTGACATTTTAATAGATACCCAGCCCTAGGAGGCAGTGAGGTACTGTGCAAAATTAAGTTGCTTACTGACTTTTCAGTATTAGAAACAAAGCAGTGCACTGTCCTGGTTTATATAAAACATGTTATTAATGTTCATGCACTTTAATTTGTCCAGCTGTACAGTGTTTACATTTACAAGCCTAGGAGACAGTGAGGAAATATACAAATGCACTTTCTTGTATGAAGTTTTAGCATTGAATAAATGCATAACTACAGACGTTTTCCTTTTTATAGGTATTTTTTCTTTTTCAGTCCCATATATCGTGATATATCGCTCTTACCGATATATCGATATATCGATATATCGAATATCGAAAATATCGTGATATTATCGATATCCTGGGCCACATATCGCCAAAGTATCGAATTGGGACTTACCCGTATCGTCCCACCCCTAATATATATATATATATATATATATATACAGTATATATATATATCCAGATCCAGTACTCGAGTTGTAAAAGAAAATCAGGGGGGATGGTGGATTTTATCATATGGGGACAGATAATTTGTGCTGATTACAAATAATATAATATATTACAAATAACAGCAGTGACCAAAACGGTCTGCAGAAATACTGCAGGAATGACATAGCAGCAGTTAAATGCAGCCTTCTGTAAGCTTTAAATATCCACTGAGCTTACATCAAATACATCAAAACACAACAATAAAAAACACTTTTCTGAACTTATCAATATGACTCTGTCCTTCACAGGATAAGTTAAATGGATCACTGCAAAAACTCACAATCTTAACAAGAATATTTGTCTTATTTCTAGTTAAAATGTTTCATTTTATTAAAAAAAATCTCATTACACTTAAAACAAGACTCATCACTGGAAAAAACAACAATTTTCACCTGTTTCAGGTAGATTTTCACTTAAAATAAGTGGAAAAATCTGCCAGTGGAACAAGATTTTATTGCTTGTAATAAGAAGATAAATCTTGTCCCATTGGCAGATTTTCCTACTTATTTCAAGTGAAAATTTACTTGAAACAGGTGAAAATTGTCAAATCAGTTATTTTTCTGGTGTTATTTTTCTCGTGATGACTAAATGTTGAAATAGCAGTAAAACCACATTAATTGAAATGACATAAGGGATGGGAAGGGATTTTAATAAATGTATTAAAATGAACATATCAGTCTATTGAATTTCATTTTATTTTATTATTAACAAAGTTCTTCTCCTCTCTGTCGAGTCGCTCTCTCTGCATCTCTTATTTATTTCAGCTCCCGGACAAATTCTCTGTCAAAACACAGCAATGAAAAGTAGTTATTTCATGAAAATACAACGAACTACCAATATATAACGTTGTCATAACACTTAAATCACTTTAATTTACCTAGCAAGCACGCTAAGATAACTAACAAAAACCTAACATACTATTAAAGACCTAATTAAATCCTTTTAGGGCGGCATTTCGCCGCCCACTGAAGAGGGCTTTTTTTTGGAGTACCGCCACACGATCAGCGCCTCGGTGTCCTTATCTGTCCCTAATAAAGATAAGTTAAATGTTTTCTTCTTGACGGCTCACTATCGTTAACGGTAACGTTACTTTGGCTGACTTATGGTTACGTTATCACTTTGTATTAACGTTATTAGGACAAATATGCCAAGTTCTACATTCATTACAAATGGGCAACGTAGCTTTGTCACAATTTTTAATCGTCCTTACACTAAATTGAGTTAAAAAGGTTATTAAAGTTACTTACATTTATATTCCTCCTTCTCCCTCTCCACGGACGCAACTAGTCCTTTCTGACATCACATCACATCACTGCCTGGTCGCCGCTGTGTTCTCAATAAAGCTTTGAGAAAAAAAAGAAAAAAGCACTGCCCGGCCAAGGCCGCATTGCATTCTGGGATATAGTCTGGTCTGATGCATGCTGCAGATTTTTTTCCAAATCAGTAAAACATCCGGGTATTTTTCGCACACTGCAGATTTTCTTCTGTTCACATACAGCATACTACTTACTACACTTTGGCCAAATCAGTGTATACTTGTAGTACAGTATGCGAATTCGGAAACAGCCCTGGTCTTGTCTTTCCCTTGCTCCCTGTTGGTCCGTACTGTTTCCCCCCCCTTGTGTTCCTGAGCCCAGTTTTGATCCTTGTGAAATCTTTAGTTTCTTTATCCTGCCAGCAGCGCTTTTGGTTTTTGGTTCTTTGTTCAATAAATCCTGCTTTTTTTGCAACTCCTGCCTCCTGCTTTCCTGCTCTCCTGCGTTTGGGTCCTCAACAAACCGCACCGTGACAGAACGGACCGACCAGATGGACCCAGCGGGAGAGCGCATCACGCTGCTGGAGTTCTTATGTCGGGAATCGGCCAAGAACAAGCGCTGGGCCGAGGAGGAGGAGTCCCCCTTCTGGGGAACACGCCTGGCTCTGGGTGGGCCCAGGAGCCTTCAGGCTCAGGGGAGGCAACGACGACGGCATCAGTGCCAGCCCCAGCCCCAGCTTGTTCCTGCTCCGGCGATGACCCTGGACGCTTCAGCTCCAGCCCCAGCTCCTGCTCCCGTTCCTGCTCCGGTGATGGTCCCAGACCCCCTTTAGCCAGCGCCGAGGACCCAGGTCCCCCCTCGGCCGGCGCCGAGGACCCGGGTCCCCCCTCGTATCCTGAGTTCCCCGCCAAGTCAAAGTTCCCCGCCAAGTCATCCAGGTTCCCCGCCAAGTCATCCAAGTTCCCCGCCAAGTCATCCAAGTTCCCTGCCAAGTCTTCCAAGTTCCCCGCCAAGTCATCCAAGTTCCCCGCCAAGTCTTCCAAGCCCCACGCCAAGTCTTCCGAGCCCCACGCCAAGTCTTCCGAGCCCCACGCCAAGTCTTCCGAGCCCCATGCCAAGTCGTCCGAGCCCCACGCCAAGTCTTCCGAGCCCCACGCCAAGTCGTCCGAGCCCCACGCCAAGTCTTCCGAGCCCCACGCCAAGTCGTCCGAGCCCCACGCCAAGTCGTCCGAGCCCCACGCCAAGTCTTCCGAGCCCCACGCCAAGTCGTCCGAGCCCCACGCCAAGTCGTCCGAACTCCACGCCAAGTCTTCCGAACTCCACGCCAAGTCTTCCGAGCCCCACGCCAAGTCTTCCGAGCCCCACGCCAAGTCGTCCAAGCCCCTCGCCAAGTCGTCCGAACTCCACGCCAAGTCTTCCGAGCCCCACGCCAAGTCGCCCGAACTCCACGCCAAGGCCCAAGACTAGGCCTCGTGGACGACCCCCAGAACTCTCTCGCCGGTCTGCCCGGTCCCGAGGACGACCCCTGGAACTTTGGCCGTGTGTTGATCCTTGTGAAATCTTTAGTTTCTTGATCCTGCCAGCAGCGCTTTTGGTTTTTGGTTCTTTGTTCAATAAATCCTGCTTTTTTTGCAACTCCTGCCTCCTGCTCTCCTGCGTTTGGGTCCTCAACAAACCACACCCTGACAACTAACTTCATGCAAAATCATCAATGGTGATGATAACATAAAGGACAGAAGAAATGTCACTAACTTTTACAATGCACATGAAATAAAACAACACTGCTTAACTTTTTCGCTCCCATAACGTGTTACAACACGTACAAGACACCACCTGGATCATTATTTCTGGTGCTTTCTCTGTAGGAACGATTCTGCTGAAACCAGGGTGGACCAGGACAGCAGCGATTTAAACGTAGGACTTTTTGAAGAGGGGAGATCTCCACCACTCTCCTCCATAGCTGAGGCTGAAGCTGAACAGGAAGAAATTATAGAGGAAATTGAGGACTCCAGTCAACACCCTGCTGGATCTTCAGAGATTTCTGATCGCAGAACCCTGAATGAGCTTTCCAGTGGATTAAGTGAGTTGAACAAAAAAAAGGAGAAAAAAACGCTCTAGCAGTACTACTGCTGCTACGATTAATCTACAGGAAACATCATACCTGCAAAACTACTTTATTTGTCAGAAAAATAATGTCCGTTTTGTTTCAGCTCAATAGATTCTAAAACAGATGTTTCGATTACTGAGACCACAAACGTAAGTCTTCCCCATTTGGACTATAGACAGAATTAAGCTCATCTACATTTCTTTAAATTAATGTTTGTCTAGCAACGTAGTGAATTAGTAATCAAGTTTTTCTTTTTGTTTTTTCTTCTAACAGTCTTTCTTTGTTAGAATTTGTTTTACCCAAAATGTTCTTCTCTGCCCACACAGGTGTAGTGGAGAGACTAAATAAAGTCTATCCACCACCACATCATAGGAGGGATGAGGTTTCTACATAAGACCACTGTTTGATTGAGATGAGATGACTAGTTCAGCCAGTGAACCAGTTCTTTAAAAGGTTATAGGATATGCTGTCAAGTGTAACTTTATACCAAAAAACCAACAAAAAGAGAAAAAAGACATAAGGAAAAAGGAAATAGACAAATTCTGCTCCCTGTAGATTTGGTCACGAGCATGGACGAGTGTCAGATCTGAGCAAATCCTGCAAATCAGTTCCTCTGGAAGCTACTTCCAAAATCAGATGACAAATGAAACTCTTAAGGCCCATTTCCACTTCCTTACGAAGGTAAATAGGCACATCTGTGTTGAGTGTTGTTATACATCACTGCTCTCTTACTTCCATGCACCTTTTTTGTTTTTTTTAGAATTTATTTTAAACTTTTGATGTTTGTTTTTAAGGTCACTAATGGCCACTAACTGCCTGGCACCCACCTATCTGTCTGAGAGTCTAACCATCCTAAAAGATGGCCTTACGCTCCTCAGGCCATCTTTTACTGGATGTCCCCACATCCAACCTTAATCAGCGGGCTGACCGCTCCTTTGCTGCTGCGGCCCCCAGATTATGGAATAAACTGACCCCCGACATTTACACTGCCACAAACTTCAAACTTTTTAAGTCAAAACTGAAGAACCACGTTTTTAGTCTAGCTTTTGACTGCGACTAGATATTTTGTGTTGGTTTTATGTTTATGTATTGCTGTATTAAGATAATTAACATTGTTTTATGGTTATTTTTCCAATTGTGTGTTGATTCTTTATTCCTCATCTTTCTGCATTTATTGGTGTATTTATTATTCACCACGATATAAGGCTGGGTCTTGTAGTTTCTTCTTGTTCAGGAAAGGCCAGTGCTGGATTGGACCAAGGACAAGACTTGTGCACTGAACTACCAGAATTGTAATAAATAACATTCTCAATACCATTAAATTTAACCTTTGACTAGTTTTGATACATTTGGCCATTATATGTATCAGAGATGACGTGTTACCTTTAGTATCTGATGTTCATGTCGTCCAAACATGAGGGTTGTCTAGCAGTTTCTGAATGTAATGTGCAATTGTATATGAATTAAAAGAAAACTTGCAAAGAACTGCATTATAGAATTATTATGCGCCATTTGTGTCTTTTATATTTTCTTTTGTAACTGTCTATTTTACAGGTTTAGCAGGAAAACTAGTAAAACAAAATATATATCAGTTGTGTTCGTGTTGTATTATGCCTTGCTGCATGACTCATTACCATAATTTACTCAGATCCTGTCATCGTACTTGCTGATATGACGACTGAATCCATATCTGTGTCAAAGTTTACCTAGCTGAGTGGATCATCAGCTGGAAGATCCTCATTTTCTCAGTGGACTCCAGAAACACTGTCTTCAGATGAGGAATTATAACCCAACTGTACAGCGATCTCACCCGGTTGTAGGTCAGATGTGAGAAGAAATTAGTTTATCAGGAAAACATCAAAGAATACACATTAATGAATACCAATGACTTGTTTAGGTCATGTATGACAATATTATTGCTTTATTTCTTACATGAAATGCTTGCATACACTGTTTAACCTGGACGTCTGTCCACGTCTCTCCATGTATACTGTATATAATAGATAGATAGATAGATAGATAGATAGATAGATATGTAGCAGTAGGTCAGCAGCTGGGACCAATTAAGAGGAACACAGGAACTCATTAAAAGCAGGTGTGACGAAGGGTGTCACTCTCTCTGTTTTATAGTGGTTTTTATTGTTAAGGGTAGTGTAGGGGTGCATGTATATGCACCCTGAGGTATTTGTATTTTAATGATTTTAATTGTAGGTCTCTCTGTTTGTAGGACTGAAACTTTCACTGTTTTAAAATGTAGAGGTATGTGAAAGATGATTTTTAAACCTCACAACAGGTCCTGCAAACCTTTTGACAGTGCTTTCTTTTACTTTTAGGCATAGCACTGACGGCAGTTTATTTTAGTTTAGTATTTTATGTTTTAGTTGTATTGGTTGTATTGGTTTTAACATTCTGTCTTCTCCTGTCTTCTAGTGTTGCGGCTGGCGGTGTCCTCCATTCACCGTGTGGTCGACGCGCTGGGAGTTCACTTATAGTGTGGTGTTTTCATTTGATGTGTGTTGGGTTTATACTTCTTTTCTTTAATATTTCTGATATTTACTTTACTCCCAGCGTCCTAGGCAGTGAGTGGTTGGCTCCCCAGCCGTGATGTGTCTGTCTATCTTCTTTTCTTTCATTGACTGTGGTATTTTAGAGTTTTAGTCATTGTCAAATAAATGGCAGATTGACCCACGCTGACCGTCTTGGCCTCTTTAATGGAAGCCCCTGTTATATCGGCCCATCCTCATCAAGGTTACAGATAGATAGATAGATAGATAGATAGATAGATAGATAGATCTTTATTCATCCCTGAAGGGAAATTCAACTGTCCAGCAGCTCATCAAAACATAAAAAGCAACCACAGTTCCACTCAGACAATAAACGCACATTAATATTTAAATAAACATGAAATAAAAGGTTAAAAAAATATATGAAAAAAATGTACCTTATTGATTTATTTGGAAATTAAAAACTAACTAACTAAAGGCCACATTTCTGTAACATATCGATCTCTCATGAGACTGAATGAGCACCCTGTGATGAAAAGTAGAGATAGATGGGAGGCAGAGTTCGGCGAGACTTTTCTGGACGAATGGTGGGATGGAGCTATTGATAGATTCACCGGAGTTTGGACTTTTGACCGCAAAACAGTCTAGAACAATGGTAGCATTTACCACACTGATAGCGAGATGTAGAATATAAAAAAAATAAAGTTTACAATTAGAGGTTCATTAGAAAGGTTCTTCTCGAGCTGGCAACCATTTATGACCTATTTTGAAAATTTGAGAGTACTTCCAAAGAACTGAGCTGATGTCTTTTTTTTGTCGTTTGTTTTTCGTTTTTTCTATCCCTAAAAATAGTAACAGCCCAATTACATGGGTATATAACTCTGGAGGTGATATATGACAACATTCCGACTCAAGTGTTTACTAGTATAACTTGTTACTTGTACTGGAATTGCTAATTATTGATCTAAGAAATAATTATTAATCTCTAGATAACCCATCTCGGTTTCGTTCTCACTTTATTTTCTTATTTAAGTTTACATTCATTGCACTACTACTACTTTTATGTCACTATATTAGTATCTTTTTATTTTTATTTATTTATTTAATATTTTTTGTAATTTTATTATTATTTGTTTTATTTTTTGTTTATTTTTATTTATTTTTTGCTATTCCCAAAGGAAACTTAATGATGATAACCATGGGGGGAGGGATGGGGAGAGGGAGAAAAAAAAAGGTATGTTCATCTGTTTTGCTCTGTATTGTGGAAACAATCTGCCAAAATTAACTAACTTATCAGTGCCACCACTATTTATTAATAGTTTGCATTGCAGTAAAATAATCTTATTCTTCTCCGATGCAAAAAAAAGTATGAGACTTTGGTTTAAACTGGATTTGATCACAAATGTCACCATCAAGTGGTAAACATTTGCTCTGCTCTGTGCGTTGTAAACCAACCTTTCAACAAACCGCAGTTGTCTATTGGCCAATCCGAGCACCAACTATCCAGTGCTCGCCTGTGATTGGTCAGTAAAACGCGTCACAGCCTAAAGCTTGTTTCTGATTGGCCCAGTGAACGCGACACGCCCACCGCTGTTTGCGAGGTTAGGTTGAATTTAAGCTCCGTGATGAAAGTGCTTTGACTGACAATCAACAGGTTGGTATCGGAGTTAATGTGTCGTTTTCACCACGGATTAAACATATCTCCCTCCTGAACTCGGTCGTGAAGCCTCTTTTGAGTTAGTCTTAAAGAAAGAGCTCTAAATAACGTAAACTACCTCACGTGTGATCGTAGCTTTGAGTTAGCCGGGTTTTTGCTGCTGTTATGCTCGGGTTTTGCTTCTGCACGGTTGACGAATAGGGGCTTTACAGCTTGGCGTTGCAGTTCCGAGTCGTAAATGCGTTTTAAATGTGGCGGTTTGCGCTGTGAAGGGACGACGTGGGAGGCGCGCAGCGAAAGGCTGATTTATGGTTCCGCGTTACACCGACGCAGAGCCTACGGCGCGTACCCTACGCCGTCGATTTAACGCAGAACCATAAATCATCCATGAAGCTGCACGGTGTTGCCAGGCAACCACAGTCATAGAGCTGGGTAGAGGAGCCAAAAATGTACTCAAGTAAAAGTACTGTTACTTCAGAATAATATGACTCAAGTAGAAGTAAAAAGTAGTCATCCAAATAATTACTTGAGTAAAAGTAAAAAAGTACTTGGTGAAAAAACTACTCAAGTACTGAGTAACTGTTGAGTAACGTCTGATTCAAACAAGACAAAAGTACAAAATAATCATCTTCAGGCAAATTAAATCAATAAAATAATCAAATTAATGAAAAATAGCTTAAATTAAAATAATCTTAAAGTAAATTCAAGTACTTTAATAGATAATAAAATAAATAAAATAATAACAGAATAAGAAGACAGAAGACAGCACAAGGGTTAACTCGTTACATTATGAGTAGATAGTCGACCTCGTACCTGTCGAGTCTCCCGTTTTGGCCGGGAAACTACCGTATTTTATCCCTCTTTCCCGGCGTCCCCCAGTATTAGTATTTTCACGTACATTTCCCGTTTTATAATATAATATTTTTTTTAACTTCAAACTGAATTGTCACTGTTCTCGCGAGAACCGCTACTTGCTGTAGCCTGTGTGGAAGTTCTCGCGAGGTTAGCGGCAACAACGGGAAACAGAGGAGGCATTTCTGCCCAAAAAAGTGAAGACTTTATGTAAATATCTCTAAAAATGGGATATCTAATTTACTTTCCTGAAGAGGAGCAGGATGTTAGCAGTTACCCGTTCTGAAAGATGTGTAACTGAGTTTTTAGTGTCTCTCACAGGGGGATGAGCGATGTCAGTCAGTGAATACCACAGAGCCACATGACTGAAAATGACAAATTAAAAGAAAATGTAAATGTTTCACTTGAAGACAATCCATGTGTATATAAACTGAAAATATTTAAAATAAATGCATGTGCTTTAATTCACTTTTTGTGTTTTCATTTAGGCTCTATTATAGGAATTACATACATAGGAATGTCCACAGCATTTCAGTGTCAACAAAGGTAGAACTATCAGATTCTGAGCACATGATTGTAGTTTGGAATCAGAATCAGGTTTATTTGGCCAAGTCACGTCAAACAAGTCGGGGAATTTTGCTCACTGTACAGTAAATAGACAAATGACAGCGCTTATTAACATATGTACAATTTAAAAAAGGGAAAGGTGCAGCAGTATGAGGTAGACACGGTTATTGAAAGGTGCATTGTTAAAGCATATGATTGTGGTTATTATTATTATTATTATTATTATTATTATTGCACAGTGATTGATTGAGTGAGATATTAAGTGGTTGACAGGTAGTTATTTTACATTTCTCGTAAATCTGTCTTATAATGTGTATAATGTGTGTTTTTATACAAACATATGTTTTCGCCTTTTTCTTTACCACTATCGTTTAGTAATTTGTTCACATATAACTCTCAAATACATTCATATAATACTAGACAGGTTAATCATCTTCATCTTCCTTTTTATAAAACTAAACAGGGCCAGTTTTCCCTCAGATATCGCGGTGTACAGATATGGAACTCCAAATCTCACATAATCAAAAGCTCTGCTTCTCTAGAGATTTTTAAAAGAAATTCATCATCTCATTTAATTCACATTTAAAAAATGTCACAAGTTTTCTTTGTTGATTTTTATTTTGTTTGTCGGTTTTTATTTATTTTTTGTGTGTTGATGATCTGTAATTATGTAGTTTAACTTTCTTTGTTTTTTGTTTATAGTCTTCGTCTTGTTGTGTTTTTGTTTTTGATTTTTTGTAATTACTGTTTTACTTCCTAAATTGAGGGGAGGTTTCACTGCATAAGCCTGTTGGCTTTTTGACCTCTCCTGTCACATTTGTTTTACTATTTTGATTGCAAGTGTTACTTTTATTGTGTGCAAACTAATAAAATAATAATAAAAAAAAAAATAATAATAATGTCAGATACAGGACCTCGGTTGACAGGTCGGCCATGCCACCTTAAGTTACTATGGCAACGTGGTTTTTTTTGTTACTATGGCAACGTGTCATAAGCTACACGGTGTCTACTGCGTTCACCGCCGCCGACCTCAGCTAACTTAAAAGCCGGTTTATATACAATTGCATCTAAGTAAGTGCATTTATTTATTATGAAAAGGGTTTTTCATAGTTTTCAGAATGTTTCACACGGTTTGGTGTGAGGTTTGTCGTCGTTAGCAACGACAGCCATGTCTTTAACACTGCGTAGCTGCAACAAGATACAACATAATATCTATTACCTGCTGTCTGTATGTGCAGCAGACTGCATTACCACGGTGTCCCACTTCATATAACTGTCCGGGTAACTTTATTTATTTTTTTAGTCTTTCTTCCATCAAGCAACACCAGGGTGTCCTCGCAGCGTTACACCGCAGAGCCTACGGCGTAGGGTTACGCGGCGACGCGCCCGTACGGTGCGCGTCGCCGCGTACCCTACGCCGTAGGCTCTGCGTCGATTTAACGCAGAACCATAAATTCAGGCTTTATATGGGCTTGTAATCCGCTTTGCGTGTCTTATTCCAGGGATGGCAGAGCTGCCTGCAGTGACCCCTCCAGCAGATGAGCTGCAGCAGCTAGTGGAGCAGTGCTGATCTCCCAGGGCCACCATGAAGAAGATCTTCAGCTTTACCAAGAAAAAGAAACATCCGTTTGGGACCCCTGATAATGGGAGTGTGCTGTCTGCCGGCTACGACCTGAAGGAGAAGGATCTCAGCAAGGTGCACAAGGCTGCTTACCAGGGGGACTTGGCAAAGCTGAAGCAGCTCGCTAAGAAGAATGACATCAATCAAGTCGACAAAGAGAACAGGTAAGGCAAAGGCAGGTTTATCTGTGGAGCACAATTCAACACCAGGTAATTCAAAGTGCAAGACACAATTAAAACAGTAGCAAGTCAATTAAAAAGAGAAATAGAAATTAAAAATAATAATAAATACATAAAATGATAAGAAAAGAGGTAAATCAGAATCAGGTTTATTTGGCCAAGTCAGGTCAAACAAGACAGGGAACTTGACTCGGTTATTTTTGCTCACTGTACAGTAAATAGACAAATGACAGCGCTTATTAACATATATACAATTTAAAAAAAAAAAAAAAGTGAAAGGTGCAGCAGTATGAGGTAGACATGGTTATTGAAAGGTGCATTGTTACAGTATATGATTGTGGTTATTATTATTATTATTATTATTATTATTATTATTATTATTATTATTAGTATTGCACAGTGATTGATTACTCTTAATGAGTTACTTAATATTTATTTTGGTAAATCACAAGCATTAAAATAATAATAATAATAATAATAAACTTTATTTATATAGCACCTTTCCTGTCATAGAATGCAACTCAAAGTGCTTTACATGTCAAGAGAAGATAAGCAAAGCAAGCAAATAAAAACAAAGCAGCTTTAAGACAGTGAAAAAAACAATATAGCAAACAGAATAAAAGCAACAATAAAATCAATAGCAAAGAGCAAAAAGAGTAAAAGAGTTAAACAGGCACGGCAGTAAGCATAAATAGGGTCACACACAGGTAAGAAAAAACCTTTAAAATTCCACTAAAAGCAAGAGTAAAAAGGTGGGTCTTGAGCTGTGCTTTAAATATGTCAACTGAGGATGCCTGTCTAAGGTGCACTGGAAGTTTATTCCAGGCTGTCGGGCCGTAGAAGCAGAAAGCTGCCTCGCCATGATCAAGATCAAAATCAAGATAACAAACATCCACAGGTTTTTCCCCGGTCAACATTGTGATTATTTTGACCGAAAAGGTCTGGGCTTGAAGCATGAAGCTTATCTTGCCCACCTTTTAACATAATAAAATATACAAAAAGAACAAATGAAGTATCACGAGGTTACACAAAATAATAATAATAGTACAAATAATAATAATAATAATAGCTGTAATAACTGTAATAAATAGTAATAGTAATAATAATGATAATAATAATAATGATAGCTCTGAAAACAGAAAGTGAAAAGATGCTAAAGTGACCGACAAAACCAATTTAGGTTGTCATTTCATCTCTGAGACTCAGTGATGAGAGTTCATCAGAGCCACAGCTTGGGGGGAAGAAACTGTCTCTGAGTCTGGATGTTTTGGCGTACAGAGCTCTGTAGCGCCGTCCAGAGGTGAGGAGTTCAGACAGACTGTGTCCTGGGTGTGAGGGGTCTGCAGAGATGCTTCCTGCCCGTTTCCTGGTCCTGGTCCTGGTCCTGGGTGTGAGGGGTCTGCAGAGATGCTACCTGCCCGTTTCCTGGTCCTGGACCGGTACAGGTCCTGGATAGATGGGAGGTTAGTCCCAATCATTCTCTCTTCAGACCTAATTGTCCGTTGCAGTAATAATGCAACAAACGTTGCAATAATAAAAAGCACAAGTTGACCTCAGGTCTACAAGAAGTTTGTTCCACCGGTGAGGAGCAGAATAACTGAACGCTGCCTCACCTTGCTTGTTTCTGGTTCTGGAACCACAACAAACCAGATCCAGATGAACCTCAGGGGTCTGGGAGCTTCATAGGAACTAACAGATCAAGCATGGATTTTGGTCCAAGACCATTCAGGTCTTTGTAGACCAGCAGGAAGATTTTAAACTCTATCCTTTGACTCACTGGAAGCCAGTGTAGCGATTTCATGACCGGTGTAATATGGTCCAGTTTCCCGGTGTAATATGGTCCAGTTTCCTGGTGTAATATGGTCCAGTTTCCTGGTGTAATGTGGTCCAGTTTCCTGGTGTAATATGGTCCAGTTTCCTGGTGTAATGTGGTCCAGTTTCCTGGTGTAACGTGGTCCAGTTTCCTAGTGTAACATGGTCCAGTTTCCTGGTGTAATGTGGTCCAGTTTCCTGGTGAAATGTGGTCCAGTTTCCTGGTGTAATATGGTCCAGTTTCCTGGTGTAATGTGGTCCAGTTTCCTGGTGTAACGTGGTCCAGTTTCCTAGTGTAACATGGTCCAGTTTCCTGGTGTAACGTGGTCCAGTTTCCTAGTGTAATATGGTCCAGTTTCCTGGTGTAATGTGGTCCAGTTTCCTGGTGTAATGTGGTCCAGTTTCCTGGTGAAATGTGGTCCAGTTTCCTGGTTTAATATGGTCCAGTTTCCTGGTGTAATATGGTCCAGTTTCCTGGTGTAATGTGGTCCAGTTTCCTGGTGTAATGTGGTCCAGTTTCCTGGTGTAATATGGTCCAGTTTCCTGGTGTAATATGGTACAGTTTCCTGGTGTAATATGGTCCAGTTTCCTGGTGTAATATGGTCCAGTTTCCTGGTGTAATATGGTACAGTTTCCTGGTGTAATGTGGTCCAGTTTCCTGGTGTAATATGGTCCAGTTTCCTGGTGTAATATGGTCCAGTTTCCTGGTGTAACATGGTCCAGTTTCCTGGTGTAATATGGTCCAGTTTCCTGGTGTAATGTGGTCCAGTTTCCTAGTGTAACATGGTCCAGTTTCCTGGTGTAATGTGGTCCAGTTTCCTGGTGTAATGTGGTCCAGTTTCCTGGTGAAATGTGGTCCAGTTTCCTGGTTTAATATGGTCCAGTTTCCTGGTGTAATATGGTCCAGTTTCCTGGTGTTATGTGGTCCAGTTTCCTGGTGTAACGTGGTCCAGTTTCCTAGTGTAACATGGTCCAGTTTCCTGGTGTAACATGGTCCAGTTTCCTGGTGTAATGTGGTCCAGTTTCCTGGTGAAATGTGGTCCAGTTTCCTGGTTTAATATGGTCCAGTTTCCTGGTGTAATATGGTCCAGTTTCCTGGTGTAACGTGGTCCAGTTTCCTGGTGTTTGTAAGGACTCTGACGGATCGTTCTGGATCAGCTGCAGCTGCCTGATAGATTTCTTGTTCAGGCCTGTAAAGATGCCATTGCAATAATTCAACCTACTGAAAAATAATGCATGAATATGTTTTTCTATGTCTTGTTCAAACAGAAACCCCTTAATTCTAGAAATGTTGTTCGGGTGGTAAAAGGCAGATTTAGTGATAAGCTTTAGATGGCTGTTGAAGTTCAGGTCTGAGTGGCTTGATTGCACGTATTAGAAGCTTCTTGTATTGAATAAACAGAGGTGCACTGAGACAATGAATGGCATGTATCAATATTTCTTAAATTCTTGCCTAAATCTGTAAGGCATTTTTGGTGTATAAATTCCTGCTGCATGGAACATATTTTGCATTTGGATTGTCAGAAATAGCAGCGTGTTGACCAGAGTGATTGCCATGTGGCTTGTAAAGAGTATTTGTTTGTTTATTTCTGTCATTTCCAAAATAAGAATTCAAATTCAAAAGAAAAGAAAACAACAAATAAACTTGAAGTTAATGCTAATATTGCATTAGACCAAAATATATAAACAAAACAAGACCAAAAAGGTGTAAGCTGAAGCTTAGCTTATTACGCCTAACCCTTTATAATCAATTTCTGTCAGCTCCTACATAAACCGATACAGAGCAGTAAATCAATTAAAAGAAAAACATTTCATATACTTTTTGTACATTGAAAACATTCAATATACTGCATAAACCTATTATCTATTTAAGTTCTGACACTTACATAAACACTCATACAATATGATCATACTTAATGAGCATTTTGTTCTTCAATATTTTTTTAAATATTTGGTATGTACTGCACTCTTTAATTTCCATTTCCAAAACATTCTACAGCCATTCCACAGATGAATCCCTTAAACTGAAACACATCAATGTTTGACATCCGTTATGTATAAAGTATTTTTTGATGGTTGCACTTGAAAGATCCTCGTGTTCGTTTGTCTGGTGCACCATAAGAAAAACCAGTGAACAGAATCAAATGTTAATATAAGCTTTTATTATATCATGCACAATATTTTCCAGTCGGAGGTTCACTTTTCTCAAACCACATAGGTAGGAGAGAAATGCACGCAGTGGTCATCAATCCAGTCATATTTATACTGAACAGGGAGGTGTTTTGTACGTTATAGGAGCCGATGTTGAACCTTATCTGTGGAGACATCTGTGGGGAAAGAAACCTAAACATGTCACATTTTCAGCCATATATATCCTGCTGATGGTTTCCTACTTAAAGGAGCACATCTGTTTCTCTTCATTGTCTTCACGTAAAGAAGAACTCAGCTAAACAATCTAGTCCTACAAACCAGGATGTGTTCCTGCGTTGAGAGTAACCACCAGTGTAGAATCTTATAGAAAAACCCCTCATACCTTTAACAATTTCATAAAATCCTAACACACTTAAAGTAGAAAAATGTACATGGTCACATGAAGTATGTCACACTCTTTGGAAAAGTATTTGAACTCGGTTCAAAACATCTTTTAAAAGGGTTTTAAGGGATTAGTGAAAGTGATCAAGTCAGAACTCTAATGTTTGCATTGTGTCAAACCCTCTCCCTTGGTGTTGCAGAGCTCCTCTTCATATCGCCTGTGCCAATGGTCATGCTGAGGTGGTGCAGTTCCTTGTGGGGAGCAGAGCCAATCTTAACCTATGCGACAATCAAAATAGATCCGCCTTAATGAAGGTAATCCTGGGAGGTGTTACTCCATGAACGTGTGAATCCTAATTAAATGTAAATGTCATGGTTTTCCTCTTTCCCTCAGATGTTGTACCTGTGTCTGAGTTTATGCTAATTCTTCCCTTTAACAGGCGGTCCAGGGCCAGCATGAGCACTGTGTGAGCATATTGTTGGAAAATGATGCTCAGCCTAACCTGGTGGACGTCAATGGTAATACAGCCCTCCATTTAGCAGTAAACATCCCATCTGTATCCACCGCTGTGCTATTGTTGCAGCATGGGGCTGAAATAAATGCCCAAAACAAGGTAATTCTGGACACGTTTCAGTTGTTAGTAACAGTTTTTGAACATTTACTTCTTTTTGAAGCCAGCTTAAGTGTAATCTCACATCAATGATACATAAAAATCAACTTTGCGGCTGTGGACCAGTGATTAGAGTGAGTTGTCTTCTGACGGGAAGGTTTCAGTTCCTGCATTTGAAGCATCCCTGAGGAAAATAAGAGACACTGCATGAGTGGGTGAATGAGAAGCAAATTAGGAGGTGCTTTGCTTGGATATGGTGTAAAAAATGATGTGTAGGTATGGACCATTTAGCATTATGTTACCAGATAAGACTGATTCTTAACTGATCATATATTATATATTGGGTAAAATGGCAGCTCTTCTCCGTACCTCTGTAGTGAGACATACATGTCACCAGTAGGGATGGGCGGTATGGACTAAAAAATGTATCACGATAATTTCTGGCATTTATCCCGATAACGATAAAAATTAGGATTAAAAAAAATACCAATTCAACTCCATCTTTTTAACTATAAATTTATCACCACATTCAGTCTTTGGAGCCCCCAAAATACTGCTCTAAAAGAATACTAAATGCTACTAAACTACACCAATTATTACACCACTCTGGTAGAGACCTCAGCAGCAGCTGTTATAATAATATGTTATATATAATGTAAAATATATAATAAATTACTTGTATTGCCATCCTTTGCACTCACTGTTTTTTTTGCAGACTCTGCATATAATAGATGATGTTTGCTCCTCGACACTCTTTTTAAATCCAAACCAGTTCCAGATAATGGAGCTGGAACCTCGTTTAACAACGGGCTCCTCGCTCTCAGATCCGCCTTCCGCCATGTTTGTTACACAAAAACGTCACCAACAGGAATTTATCGTTTTTACCGCGAGATGACAAATTCTTACCGTGGGGAATTTATTTGGCGGTATATCGTGAACGGTAAAATATCACCCATTCCTAGTCACCAGAAATGTAACTGAGTTGGATTAACGTGGACCTCAGCAGCTATAATCTGTCCACTTGCCAGCATTGCATTTTTTGCTACACATTTCTGGCTTCCACTTTGTCTCCCACATTTTCAAACTGGGTGGACACGTTGTTGTTATTTCAGTGAAGGAAACTGTCGTTCAACTTGCATCCAACTCCAACCAGATCTGCCATGTCTTAAGTACATGGCGGAAGTAAGCAGTAGAAAGTTCAGTACTGAGAGCTTCAGCAAGAGCTAAATGAAACCTCACCGGCAGATCATGTTTGGTGGTGTACGTACAGACGAAAGCAAACCCATCGACATTTAAGCGCAGGTCCCATACATAGGCTATGTGTGTAGTTACAACACAAAACCATAAACCGTCCTTGGAGTGCATGAGCCTACGGTAAAAATATTCTTGTGGTCTCTGGTTTAGGAGGGTTTTACGCCCTTGACTGTAGCAGTCCGTGAAGATCACATTGAAATGGCTGAGTTTCTCCTAAAGAAGGAGGCAGAAGTAAATTCTGTGGACCGAGACCAAAGGTCAGTATTTAACAACAAATAATTCATTGTGAATCCTTCATAACAGTGTTCTTTCACCGTTGTTTACAGTGAGTATGGTGTTACTGATTGTACCTCCAGGTCTCCATTAATGGTAGCTGCTGGCAATGGACAAATCAGTATGGTGAAGCTGCTCCTGCACTTTAAAGCAGACATCAAACTCAAGGACACTAAAGGATGGTCGGCTGATGACTATGCAGTCATGAACGAGCATCATCCGTAAGCTCTTCCTGTTTTTGTGTTGTTGTTTTTTTCCTCCTTGAGTGGTATTTTCCATTTAATTTATGTATTTGTGGTTTGCAAGAGGAACACTACGGAGCCCCTGGCCACGCATTAATAACTCGTGGCCACGAGTTATTATTATTATTTTTTCAAATGTCACATGTTATTACTACACTCGCCATGACAATACTCTTGCTCTTTAATATAAATAGACCAGGGGCCTGCAACCCAAAATGTTGAAAGAGCCATATTAGACCAAAAACACAAAAAACTAATATTTCTGGAGCCGCAAAAAATTAAAAGTCTTGTATCAGCCAAGCAACACATGCTGCATGTATCTATATTAGTTATAACTGGGGGAAGATTTTTTTTTCATTATGCAATTTGAGAAAAAAGTGGAAATTTCGAGAAAAAAGTCGAAATCTCGAGGAAAAAGTCAAAATGGCGAGATTAAAAAGGAAAGGAAAAAGGAAGAAAAAAGAGAAAAAAACGAAAAAAAGAAAAAAAATAAGAAAAAAAGAGAAAAAAAAGTATAAAAAAGAGAAAAAAAAGGAAGAAAAAAAAGGAGAAAAAAAAGAAGAAAAAAAGGTCAAACATTTTTAAAGAAGCTCCAGGGAGCCACTAGGGCGGTGCTAAAGAGCCGCATGCGGCTCTGGAGCCGCGGGTTGCCGACCCCTGAAATAGACTATAATTACCGTTATTAATGATGAATAACCATCCCACCAAGGAAGTTGCATCCACGAAGTCCAGACAGTAGGTTATAATGCATCCAAAAGTAAAATAATGCGTGGGCACGAGATACATAATACGTGGCCACGCATTCATTATCTCGTGGCCATGCATTGATTAACTCGTGGCCACGAGTTATTAATGCTCGGCCACGCATTATTTTATTTTTTTCAAATGTCACCAGAGGGGCTCCGTAGAGCACAGCTAAACTGCAGATATTAATATAATTTTTTTAAGTTCCTTGTGCATTTTCGGGACTATTACATTATGGATTTCTTGTTTCTTTTACAGTTGTTCCCTCCTGATCATAGATCACGGTACTCAGAGAACTGACGGGGCCTCAGGATCACATCAAAGTCAGAACAAGAAGAAGAAAATGTTGGGCAGTCCCTCCCATGATGTTGAAGCAGGCTTCGCGTTGGGAGGACCGGCCGCTGACAAAGAAGGTAAAGACGTTTCCATCACATAGCACAGACTGAAAGTACTTGTTATTGTTCGTACTGACTTTTACCATCTTATTTATTCCTCATGCAAATCCTTTTGACTGGATCTAGAGCATGGAGCAAATGAAGCAGGGGGAGGTACTACGCTTAGATGAACTTTGTGACTAAATGGAGTCAAAAAGTTTCAGTTTGTTGGCAGTAAATGCTTACAATCTCGACAGATAGATAATCTTTTTCCTGCTTTTAGAAAATGCAGATCCCCTGCTGCTTAGTTGTGGTGTCATAATCAAAATGCTTTTTAAGCTTTAGATGCTCTCAATATGTCTGTATTTGGTAGTTGTATTATTGGATTATTGACATGTCTTGCAGAAATTGTCATTGATCGGTTGAAAAGTGAGTTCTCTTTCTTCTTTTTTTTTTACAGATTTTGAAGACAATTCGCAGTCAGAGTCATTAAGTCGGTGAGCAATTTTCTCACTGCTTTCTACAGTTTATTATAAAAACTGACTTCTGTACTGTAAGTGAATGAATGAAAGCTTTGAATGAATGAATGAAAGCTTTATTCCGAACATGGGAAAACATAAAATAACACATAAGTCAAAATAGTCAAAACAACAAAAAAATATAGATAAATAAACAAAACAATGTTACCATGTCCGAAAAGGAATAAAAAGAAGCATATGCTTATTTAATCCTACCCCTTCTCCCTTCTCAGAAATTACAATCCTCAGTTGATTTCAGTATCATATTACATATTTACATTACATATGTACACATTTACAACAAGAAAATAAATAGTGTGAGTAAACAAGTGACTAAATGATCTGTGGAAACACCTGGTGATTGTCAAAGCCCTTCATCCTCCCTGTACCCTGTGAAAACCATATTTTTGTACCGCTGTTTAAACTGGCTCATGCCTGGACATTGCTTGAGCTCCGCACCCAAACTGTTCCACAACTTCACTCCACATATGGAAATAGTAAATATTCTGAATGTTGTGCGGACACAAAGATGTTTTAAATTGTTCTCCCCCCTCAAATTATAATCCCCACCTCTGTTAAAAATCTTTTTGGGGATATTTCCAGGAAGCATGTTGTTTTTAGCTTTGTACATAGTTTGTGCTGTTTGAAAGTGAACCAGATCAGTAAATTTTAATGTTTTGGATTTTAAGAAGAGTGAATTTGTGTGATCCTTGTAACCGGCATTATGAAAGATGGCTCGTTTTTGCAGCATTGATAATGATTGTAGTGTACTCTTTTTCAGAGTTTCAAAAAGTGCTGCTGATGAATGGCTGACTTCAGAGGATGAGGACGAATCGGCTTCTTTTGAAAAGGTTGGTTCGAGTCATCTCTACAGATATGATAATTTTTGTAAATTATGTCCTAACCTTCATCTCATGTTCTGAATTTCAGAAACCACTAAAAGTAAACCTAAGCAAAATGATTGGATCTAAGAAGGGAAAAGGTACAGATAAGCTTTTAGCTCTTTGTCATGTACAGCTTTAGTCTCTGTGTAGCTCATCGTTTCTGGTAGTAATCTGTTACCCTGCCTGCCCCGTAGCCTCCGATCTACCTGACACATCCTTGAGTGGCACAGAATCAGAGTCAGAAAATGAAATTAGAGTCCCGGCAGTTCCAGCTCCGAAGGCTTTGTCTTCCTCCAGCACTCTGCAGCACCCAGTAGATCCTCTCCCAGTTCCCTCCCTTCCCAAAGCACCCCAGATGACTTCCGCTCTTCCAAACTACAGAAAGGTAAAATGTTTGTGTCAAAGCTTTGTCATTTACATCTTTGTTATATTTTTCTCTCCTTCTGCTGTTTCTTAAATGCTGAAAAAAGCTGAAAACTCACCTGAGAGGAAAACGAGAAAGCTCTCAGAGCAGCACCCCGGTAGTAATAAAGGGTCAGACTCCCAAGAGGGAAGCTCAGCTGGAGAAGAAGAAGAAGAAGAAGAAGATGAAGAGGAGGAGGAGGACGACGAAGAGGACGAAGAGGAGGATGAGGAAGAAGAAGATGAGGATGATGATGAAGAAGATGAAGAGGAGGATGACGATGATGATGATGAAGAAGAAGAAGAAGAAAGTTATGAAAAGGAAGAGAATGAAGATGAGGAAGAGGATGACAGTGCTAGGGCTGCTGTCCAGGCTGACACGGCTGAATTTGAAGATACGCAGAAACCCTCCGTGACTGTTGAGATCTACAACAGGCCCGGTACCGTCTGTCACAACGCTGGGACTCCCGTTGAAGCTGAAGCAGATACTGAAAACGCTGACCTGAGTTGCTCTGCCGGAACAGCAGCTTATGCAGTCGCAACATCATTATCCGGAGCAGACGACTGCGTCGTGTCGGCCATCAGGGTAGAATCCAAATTTTCCGACGAGGACGAAAGCCTGGAGAAGGAATCCCTGATGTCATCGGATAAGAACGTCCTTTTAGGGCAAGGTTTATCGGAATCACCTAGAAATCGCACAGAACCTTTATCAGGTGGCGAGGCAAAAGCTGATGACTCTGAAAGACAAAAGGAAAAAGATGAAGCTGATGATGACTCGTGGAACGATACAGAAAACAGCGGTGATAAAACGTGGAATGACAGCGATAAAGAGGAGGGTAAAACAGGACTTAGTTGCAGCGCTTTGATTGCTCTTCAGAGAAACGTGTTAGCCAAGGTTGAAACAGAAAATGCTGAGAGTCAGTCTGATGAAGATGCTGAATCAAAGGCTGTTAAAGGTGAGAAACACTTGTCCTCTTGGGGGTCCTCTCCAGAGGGCAGTGACATTGACATGCCCAAAAAAAGTGAGGGAAATGAGATCGTTCAACAGAAAATTGAAGTCCAAGTACAAGATTTGGAGCCAAAGGAGACTAAAATCGCACCAAGTCCAGATCACGATCGACCGAATACTTCATGGGATTCTTCATCCGCCTCTATAAAATGTGTTTCGCCCAAGATGGTCATAGAGGAATCTAAATCATTTGCAGGGTTGAGTTCAGTCAGCTCTCCTAAGTTAAAAAACAAACCATGTCTAGATTCTGTAAAGGAATCAGAGTGGGATTCCTCTGAAAATGACCGGAATGCTATCAGCCCTGTCATTAATAGTGACGTGATGTCACCAGACTCAAAGCCAAATGTTTTAACACCAAACCAAACCGCAGAAAAGCAAGAATGCTCTTGGGAAGAAGAGGATAAGGATTTTGGAGAAGAGTCAAATGACCCGTCCCCCATGGTGTCTTCTGCACCTGAAGGTGAAGACACGAGCAGAAACCAAAGACTCGATGACGACGACGACGATGCAGAGTCAGTGGCACGCGAGACACAAATGGAAAGAAAAACAGACTCAGACACTGAGAACGAAGATAATAGTTGGGATGAAGAAGACGAAAGTGACGATCCAGAAAAACAGATGACGATGAAAGCTGAACTTCAGTCTAGCCCGGTCCATTTACCGTCACAACAGTCGGGGACTACAAACGCTACTGGCAAGAAGTTTGTTACAAAACAAGACAACGTGGTGACTGATTACAGTAATGAAGTGGCTTCTCATTCTTTTATTGATGAAAAAGATGAATCGGTAGAAGATAGCAAGGCAGAGCATGAAACACTGGCGGTTGACAGGAAATCCAGTCTGAGAAGAGATGAGAGTGAGGACTCCGACAGCGAGCATCAAAAGCTGCTGTATGACTTTGTCAGCACCACAGTCAAAAAGCTGGATGTGAGAGACGACACAGGTGACGCTGTTGATGGATGTCTGCATGAAGATAAGACGGCAGAGGAGAATGAGCCTAGATTAACATCATACCTGCCACTTGAAGATGCTGCTGAAAACAGGCAGGAATCACATGACCTTAATAAAGGACCAACGAGGGAAAACACATTTTCCAGTCCACCCACAAGAGACTACACCAGTGGTGGAGAAGGTGTTTTAGGCGGGGACGCCTCTGAAGCGCTACCTCAGACTGATATTGACGATGTTGGTGTAGATTCGTCTGATGAGGCGGAGGACACGGGCACGGACGAGCATGAGCTCAGACACATTGAAGAGCCTGATCTTCAGGTAAAACAGTGGTGTGTAATGTGTGGCTACTCGTAATCAGAGCTGGGTAGTAACGAGTTACATTTACTCCATTACATTTACTTGAGTAAGTTTTGGGAAATGTTGTACTTTAGAGTAGTTTTGAGTCACTATACTTTTACTTTTACTTGAGTAGATTTGTGAGGAAGAAACTGTTACTCTTACTCCGCTACATTAGGCCACGTTGAGCTGTTACTTTTTTTCTTGTATCCCTTTTATCTGCGTATGCGTCAATCTCATGACATCACTGGGTGATTCTTTGGGAAAAATGTTTTGTCACATTTACACAGACTCAAACACACACAGAGTTTCTATGAGTTCATGTTTGTTCTAGTTCTGCCTGGTTAAAAAAGAAAAGTACAAAGGCTTGAAATTTCGTGCTACTTGTGCTTAATTTATTTTTTCATTCTGTTATTATTTAATTTATTTTATTATTTATTAAAGTACTTGAATTTACTTTAAGATTATTTTAATTTAAGCTATTTTTTATTTTTTTATTAATTTTAATTTATTTTATTATTTTATTGATTTAATTTGCCTGAAGATGATTATTTTGTACTTTTGTCTGTTTGAATGGTTGTGTTAAAACAATTAATCAGACGTTACTCAACAGTTACTCAGTACTTGAGTAGTTTTTTCACCAAGTACTTTTTTACTTTTACTCAAGTAATTATTTGGATGACTACTTTTTACTTCTACTTGAGTCATATTATTCTGAAGTAACAGTACTTTTACTTGAGTACAATTTTTGGCTACTCTACCCACCTCTGATCGTAATAAACAGTTTTAGAGATACCTCTTTTTTTTTGTGGTTCTTGGTGTTCATTGGATGTATTGTAGATACAAAGTCACTGCATGTGTTTTTAAGACATGTTGATATGAATAAGCAGTTTAATTTTTCATATACAGACAGACGATTCCACTGAGGATGAAGACAACCTGGAAGATGAGGGGCAAGTTGAGGAAGGAGACATTTCAGAGGAGAATGATAAGCCTGGAGATGGCGGGGAGTCTCCTGCTTCTTCAAGAGTTCCTGAAGCTGAAGCCGTCAGAAATAACAAGAGAGGTAAAAGTACTGTAGTTTCGTCTGAGCAAATGCTACATCTGCATGTTTATCAAGGACATGAAAGAGTCCGCACTGAAACCCGAATGCAGTCCTGCCCCAACACTGGGCGATGTACAGACCACAAACATGGTGCCTGCCAATTCATTCTACAGAAATAAGTGACACAAGATCCGTAAGATGAATAGTTTCTGTCTGTTAAGGTGATGACATTCACTTATTCAGAGGGTAATTACAGTACTTTTTTATACATTTTCCTCAAGGTTTCATTCAATCATGCTTTTGATATTGACAGAAAGTGTAAAAATTATACGATTTCCACATGCACAAGTGTAGTGTGGCTCCTCTGGATTTGACTCAGATTTCCAGTCAGCAGGACCCACTGATGTAGAAGAAACTGCTGTGGGCGTGGAACCACAGAATATATAGCATGTGAAGGCAAATGTCTTCACTGTTTTGAATTGTGACTCTTGTATTGGACTATCCTATTATTGGACTGTCCTGTATGGATCGCCACATAAAGCTCACCCTGCTGCTGTTGTGATTGGTTCGGGACATTTTGCACTGGTGGAAAGGGCTGTGAGTGTGATGGGGTACCAGACCCATTTCAAGAGAGAGAATATTCATAAAATGAATGGGTCTGGCTGGCCAGGGAGTAGGGCTGGGGATCGATTCAAATATCAAGAATCGATTCGATTCCGATTCTTAAGATTCAGAATCGATTATCACGCTTTGATTCGATTCGATTCGATCCGATATTGATTTGGGTTAGTGTTAATAAAACAGTTTTCAGCTGTTGCATGAATTATATGACTGTGGTTATGCAACGTATTAATACTAGTATTATATTGAGATTCAACAGCAAGTATTGCAGCTAATGATACTGTAAGGACCAATCAGCTCCCAGAATGCTGATTGAACTGCTTTCAGAAACATCATGTGGATCAGAATTATCAAACAGATCCAGGGAGGAAACAGAGACGGATGAAATCGCTTTTATTTTTTCCCCATTTATGGGAATTTGGTTTTAAACATTTATGCAAATGTAACCCCAAGACAGTATAAAGCAAAAAAATATAGACAATTTATGCAATTATAACTGAAAACTTTAATGTTTTCATACCTTTAAACATATTTAAAGGCAAAAACATGGCACCAGTTATTCTCGTGTCCAACAAAACATTCCTTTTTTGGGCATAAACAAAAAAGTACCAAAAGTTGTAATGTAATGATGGAAAAAAAATATATATTTTTTTTTTAAATCGATCTTTGAATCTATGATCTATGAATCGATTTTTAGGAATTAATATGAGAATCGATTTAAAATCGGAGAATCAATCTTTTCAACACAGGCCTACCAGGGAGTACTCAACAGTCATAAGGAAATATACGTCCCAAATGATGGTTTTTCAGAATTAACTAATTAATTAAAGTGTTCAGGTCATTTAGCTGTTGTTCAAATAGGGACACCATTGATAAAAGTCTAGTAAGATAATACATCTACTACCCGGTCAATCTTGTCCCCCTTAGACACTGGAAACCTAAATTCATAATGTTACTGCAACTTATTATTGTACAAAACATCATTTTAACAGTTTTGGTTTTTTTTAATAATCAATATTATAATTTGGATTTTGTAAAACTAAATACTATAGTAATCCATCCGCATCCTTTGAGTAGATTTCTTGTCTGAGCTGGGTCTGGAGGAAGGGGAAGAAGACCAGGATTCGAGGGGCTCTGAGGTACAGCTAGCTAACACATGTGTTAAAAACTTTAACGCCACATATTTGCCTTGAAGCTTCTAAGAGAACGACTGCTCTTTTCCAGTCACACTCTGAAAACTCCAACCAACCAAATGAAGAGAAAGAAGGTTTACATACCCACAGCCAAGAGCTGCCCACCAGAGAGCAAGCACCCAAAGAAAGTAAGTTCCCTTCAGGGCATCTTAATGTATTTACAGTATTTCTTTGTTTTCTTATGTTTCTTTAAAAAAAAAAATGCTGTCAATATTCTCCAAGCACCATTTCATGCCGCAGAAACAATCTCCCCTTATTTATCATGTATCGGTATTGATGCTTCAATGTATTGATGCATCCGTTCAAACTGGCTATTTCCACTTAAAACATAATGCAGCATAAATCCTGTCAATTAAAACAGACGTTACAACAATTTGTTGTTTCTCTTTTGTAGACTTGTTTTACGTTCCTTCGTTTTTAAGAGGTAAGGGAGGCGTCGGGATGGCAGAGCTAGAGCCTCACAGGCGTGTAGGCAGGCCAAAAAGCAGCCAGGGAGAGGGTATGAAGTTAAGACTAATCACACTAGAGGCCTCACCATCAGGGAATGCATGCAGCATGCTTGGCTTCCCATGAACACACCCATTATAATTAACCTGCTTGCTAACCTGCTTGTTTTAAATAGGTGTTTAAACACTACTAATCTTTGCTGATCCTGAACTCCATCAACTAGTATGTGTTAAATGCAGTACTCGAGTTGAGGGGGGATGAGGGGGATGAGGGGGGATGGCATCCCCCCCTGAAATAAAAACGGTCCAAATCATCCCCCCCTGTAAAACTGCCATCCCCCCTTTCCATCCCTTATGTCATTTCATCAATTAATGTGGTTTTACTGCTATTTCAACATTTAGAGTCATCACCAGAAAAATAACACCAGAAAAATAACTTAATTGACAATTTTCACCTGTTTCAAGTAAATTTTCACTTGAAATAAGTAGAAAAATCTGCCAGTGGGACAAGATTTATCTTCTTATTACAAGCAAAAAAATCTTGTTCCACTGGCAGATTTTTCTACTTATTTCAATTGAAAATCTATTTGAAACAGGTGAAAATTGTTGTTTTTTTCCAGTGATGAGTCTTGTTTTAAATGTAATGAGATTTTTTTCGTAAAATGAGACATTTTAACCAGAAATAAGACAAATATTCTTGTTAAGATTTCGAGTTTTTGCATTGATCCATTTTACTTATCTGTGAAGGACAGAGTCATATTGATAAGTTCAGAAAACTGTTTTTTATTGTTGTGTTTTGATGTATTTGATGTAAGCCCAGTGGATATTTAAAGCTTACAGAAGGCTGCATTTAACTGCTGCTATGTCATTCCTGCAGTATTTCTGCAGGTGTTTTGGTCAGTGCTATTATTTGTAATATATTATATTATTTGTAATCAGCACAAATTATCTGTCCCCATATGATAAAATCCACCATCCCCCCTGATTTTCTTTTTACAACTCGAGTACTGGTTAAATGCGTGTTTGTAAATGCTGATGTATAACTATGTATTGCATGTTCATGAAAAATAACCTTAGGCTCATTTGCATGAATGCTTTCTGCATTGTTCATCCAAGCTTCTTCTGCACCGTCAGGTTATTGTTTATGTATTTACGGAAAAAAGCAGTGTAAAGTTAACCAACATTTCTTGTCTTGTCTGGCAGGCAACAGCGATAATGATGACAATCAAGATGGAATAGTTGATGAAGACGAAACCACGCAAAAAGAGGTATGTTCATTTAATTTGTCTCGAAAGTCAGAATTCAGGGCTGGGAAAGATCAGACGCCTACTTTAAAGTTGCAGGAAAACTAGAAGCATTCATTTATTGACCCGGAAAGCTGTTTTTATGAATGTTAAATGTTTATTTTTAAATGCAAACGTCATAGCAAGGTGCTCAGTGACTAACAGCCCCATATGGCGCAAACTGGGTAGTTATGTTGCCGACTTTCCACTCTCAGGCCTCCAAATGCAAATGAAACGCATGAATATGTTCCAGGGGAGGAGAGAAACTGTGATGTGTTCAAAACAAACAAAGTGTTTTTCTTTTCTACCAGAACGGGAAGGCAAAATGGCAACCGCTTAATGTTTTAAGCAAACTTGAAAAAGACTTCGATCAAAAGACGGGTAAACAGAATGAGGTCAAAAATTAAACAAAAAACATGATTCTAGGAACTGTTTTTTTTTTCAATACTATGTTTTGTTTCAATTCAACAGATTTAATGGAAGACCTGGGATTAGGCGACGTTGACGATCTTGAGGGTAGGATTAAATAATGCATTCTCAACTTTGTTTTGTGTATTTTTTTTCTATTTATTTAATTATTTATTAAGATTTTTTGGCTGTATTGGCCTTTATGGGAAGGTAGCTGGACAGGGAACTTGGGATAGAGGTAGAAAGGAGTTATCCGAGTTATCCGGCAGCCTTTTTATGTTTTTTTGGGAATTGTGCATTATTCATTACATCTCTCTTGTAATACTATATTTTTTCGTGCCCCTCGTTAACTTTCTAATACTTCAGTGTGTCAATGAATGCCCCTTTACATCCATCCTTTATAAAACCCCTGCTGCAGAGCTCTCTAGATGAGAAAAACACATCTCAGTACTTTGTGCAATGTCCTCCCTGCCCCTTTTTCGTAGAAAACAACCCACCGAATCTGACTGGCGGTCAGTACAATTTTTTAAAAGTGTTTGTTAATGAAAAAGTATTAAATTAGACTACATTATGTAAGGGATAATGCCCTACGAGGTGTCAATTAACATAAATATATGGACAACGTGGGGGCATGAACCGTCCGACGCGGGCATTATCCCGCTTAAACCAAAGTCACTTACCAAAAAACATAAATATTAAATCAGTTATTCATGCTTTAATGTGTTTTCAGTTGAAATCATTAGTTTTATGACAAGCCACAGCTGGCTCTTCTTCTCCGAATCTCTGTTGCCGTGGTTACCACCTGGCAGTTGATCCAGCGTAATGATATTAAAGATATCAGGCAATTTGATCAAACTTGTTTTCTAGGTTTCCATTAACACTTTTAATGGACACCTGCCAGCCAATCAGAATCGAGTATTCACACAGACCTTGGTATAAGGTACAGTAACAAACAGTAATAAATATATTTGTTTCAAAGAATCAAAGTCCACAGATAGTTTCCTAAATCGTTTTATTAAGCTACATATTTGATCAACCATTCAAAAAAAGAAACGTTTCATTAAGCTATAAATATTATCAACCATCCAAATAAATAAACGTTTCATTAAGCTACAAATATTATCAATCATTAAATAAATAAATTACAAAATCACTCATGTCTCCGTCCTGCGGTAGCCGGCTCTTCTTCTCCGAATCTCCGTTGCCGTGGTTACCACCTGGCAGTTGATCCAGCGCAATGATATTAAAGTTATCAGGCAATTTGACCGAACTTGTTTTCTAGGTGTCCACTTTTAATGGACACCTGCCAGCCAATCAGAGTCGAGTATTTGCACACAGGCCGTGGTATAATGTTTTTTAGCTACAGCATATGCTACCTATATTATGAGGCTTGTCAGGTAATGTCTGCGCTGAATCACGATCGCCTGCATTAAGTATATGAACAATGCCATCAAGTGCCCAGAGGTGTCATATCAGACATCTATAATTATGTTATTGAATCTCAAGGTGATGTATTTCAGGTATTTTCCTTTCAATGACGCTACACATTTTGCTATTATAACTTTTGATATAAAAACCAATGACTTTCTTTCACTTCTGATGAGCGTTACGCAGCCGTGTTAGCGCTCAGGTTTACAACTTGCCATTAGAAGTTTTACAGCATTTGTTTCCACCCTAAATGTGCCGTGGTTTTCCTGATGAAATCTACATGAAGTTCAGCTGTTCCTAATTTATTTTCCTTATTTTGCAAGATTCTGTTTCAAATTCTTCAGATCTACTTTCTGTTTTTAAGTTTATGAATAAGGACATTCTCTTTGTGCAACACTGACATTTTTTCACACCTGTTTTTGTTTCTGTCATCACACCTTTTTGAAGGCCAAAAAGCAGGTCAGTAAAGATTAGCAAGCTTACTGTGTCCAGTAGAAGCTGTCGTCTTAGATCTCCTTTTAGACACTGGTTTAAAAGAGCCAAATAATTGATAAGCCAATCCAAGGTGTTCTCAACAGCCACGAATGTGTCTACTTTAATGGAGGTGTACACGTCACATTCAAAGCACAGGGGTGTAATGGTTATTTTGGTATAAACTAACATTTTCCCTTCATCAACAGCAGCTTCACTTTTTGTTTAGTGACTTATAATTCCTTGTGTTATGGTATAGATGCGTCAGACTGGGATTCTGCCAGTACTACCAGTAAAAGAACCCTGCCTGGCCGCAGACTGGCCTCCCCTGGACTGGAAGAGTTTCCAGAATGTTCCAACTTATCTGCTAATGAGGAGGAAGAAGACACTGCCTTCGTAGCGCCGCCGACACCACAAAGGAACATCAGCTCTGACAATAAGCCACCTAGCACGCCCTCCAAATCTGCTCCCCAACCCCATCCCCGAGCAAGGACGTTGGTGATTCAGAAACCAGAAAGTGAGGAAGGCAAGTAGTAAGACGATCCATGTCTTCAATATGTGGGTATTACAACTTAGGGCTGGGCGATATGGACCAAAAGTCATATCTCGATATTTTCTAGCTCAGCGGTCGGCAACTCAAAATGTTTTAGAGCCATATTGGACCAAAACACAAAAAAACAAATATGTCTGGAGCTGCAAAAAATGAAAAGTCTTGTATCAGCCTTAGAATGAAGGCAACACATGCTGCATGTTTCTATATTAGTTATAACTGGGGGAAGATTTTTTTTTCATTATGCACCTCGAGAAAAAAGTCGAAATGTCCAAAAAAAAGTCGAAATTTCGAGAAGAAAGTAGAAATGTCAAGATTAATGTTGAAGTACAATCTGGAGACAAAAGTCGAAATGTCGAGAAAAAAGTTGAAATGTTGAGAAAAAAGTCAAAATGTCGAGAAAAAAGTGAAAATATTGAGATTAAAAAGGAAAGGAAAAAGTAAGAAAAAAGAGAAAAAAAGGAAAAAAGAAGAAAAAAATTGAAAAAAAATAAGAAAGAAAAGGAAAAAAGAGAAAAAAAGAAGAAAAAAAGGAAAAAAGCCAAACATTTTTTTAAAAGCTCCAGGAGCCACTAGGGCGGCGCTAAAGAGCCGCATGCGGCTCTGGAGCTGCGGGTTGCCGTCCCTTGTTCTAGCAGAGTTGCGATACTCGATATATATCGATATTTTTTCTGTGACATAATTGGGGTTTCCCCCAAAGCATTATAGCATAGCATCTCTGTTAGCTTCATTTTTTTCCGAGGCAAACCCTTAAAAAAACAAGTCAGTTTTAATACAAAGCCTCGTGCCAAATGTCACACAGGTTCCTTTATTAACAGAGGTCTGCACAATATCAACATGTATAAAACAAATGAAATAAAAATAAACTGCCTGCAGATATAGAATAAAAATGCTTCCTGAATAAAATAAAACAAATATCCCTTTCCTGCATAACAATTAAATTAAAATACACTGTGCAATTAATACAATGTAGACAGTAACAGACAAACTTTTCCACTGAGGTTGACAGTTGTGCAAATAACAAAACATTTGTGCAAATCTCAAATAAAGCATGTAAACAGATATTGCATCTCTTTGAGCAAATCTCAAATAATTACAACAAGTCAACTACTGTACATTTTACAGATTTTGGGCCAGGAAAACTAACCTGTCAACACTGTCAGGTTTCAGCACACAAAGGTATTTTTTGCCAGCACGAGGGGTCAGCGTTGATGTTCAGTCAATTTGTCGCAAAATAAGCTCTATCGATATAAACGATATTGTCTCGTACCATACCGCGTTTGAAAATATATCGATATATATTAAAATCTCGATATATCGCCCAGCCCTGATACAACTCCAACTCAAGACACTAATTTATTTTCAAGCGATTGCCTTTTTTATATGATTGATATTCAGATTCAGATTGGGAACCAGAGATGACTTCCTCCTGCAAAGCTTCTCCAGCTGACAATCAGCTGCAAACTAGAGCTGAGCCCTCCTCTGTGGTTAAACCAGGTAAGCATCATTTGGGTTTCTGATGTAGCTTGTATATGTGCACGCGCCCTCTCAAAATGCTGTGTTTGTTTCCTTCTCAGGTTCTCCTGAGCCGAATCTGATGACAAAAGACAGTAAAAGTAGCACGCCGTTTGATAAACATCAACAAGAGGTGAGACGCTTTGACAAAATTCTGCTGCCCAGCTTTGGTTAAGTCAACACCAGTTAGAATATGTTCCTAAACATCATTTCAAGACAAGATACTTATCAAATGGATCTCAGTCTGTTTCAAACAACAGAAAATGTCTGAATGAAGCAGGTTATAAACATTTTAGAATGGAACTGATGACATTTAACTACAGAGTTGCAAAGACTGGACCAAAGTGTGTGACAAGATCAAGGACTGCTGTCACGTTGCAATTGCTGGCACGGCTCAATGTTCACTGCATATAGACAAAATAACATCACATAGATTCTTGTATGACAGATTGAATTCATGTCACATCGTCATATATCTGGACCACGATTTAAAGGGACACAATCAGAACGAAAACTAAAATTGATGATTGGATTTCTGTGTCTGCCTGTCCTTGAAAAATAATCAGATATGAGTCACAGCTACTGAAAATATTCAATATACACTGTAAACACAGGCCCTCTAGAAATAAGTTGAATATTCCATAAATGTAGTCAAAATTGTCTTATTTTAATTCAAATATCCCTGCCAATGGGGTAAGAACAATGTTCTTAACTAGAATTCTTAAAATAATCAAAAAAGTCTAAAATAGTCCTCTAATTTTCTTGAAACAAGGTTGTTTTCTTTTTACTTTATTAGAAATTAGTTTAAGTGTAGGTCACTTCTATGGGCTCAAATAAATGCCATAAGTATGTTGTATCTGTAAATAAACTTTGTACTTGTAGAAATATTTTGTGCGTGTGCAAAAAATATGTGCACTTGTAGATACAAAGCTACAGACTTTTTTTTACAAAAGCTACAAACTTTTCTGTAGCTTTTGTAAAAAGTTTGTAGCTTTTGTAAAACGTTTGTAGCTTTGTAAAAAGTTTGTAGCTTTTGTAAAAAAGTTTGTAGCTTTGTATCTACAAGTACAAATATTTTTTGCAAGTGCAAATATTTTTTTCACACGCACAAAATATTTCTACAAGTACAAATATTTTTTTCATACGCACAAAATATTTCTACAAGTACAAATATTTTTTTCACACGCACAAAATATTTCTACAAGTACAGATATTTTTTTCATACGCACAAAATATTTCTACAAGTACAAATATTTTTTTCACACGCACAAAATATTTCTACAAGTACAGATATTTTTTTCATACGCACAAAATATTTCTACAAGTACAAATATTTTTTGCAAGTACAAATATTTTTTGTACACGCACAAAATATTTCTACAAGTACAAAGTTTATTTACAGATACAAAATACTTATGGCATTAATTTGAGCCCATACACTTCAGCCAGCAGGAGTCGAAGTGGACTGATGGTTAGTGGGACTGTACTCACAACTTTTAGACAAATAAATCTCTATGAAGTTAAAAGAGGAGTTTCAGAGGAATTTTGAGAATGTATAGTATGAATGCCTCCGTATAAGTGAGTATTATATAAAAACTTGGTTTTGAACTCTTGTCTTTGTCTGTTCTGTGTTTCCATCGTTTGCTATTGTCGTCAAAGGACAAAGATGATACCGTAGATAGATGTGAGCTAGACGTGAGCAGCTCTGACCTGCGTGCACATGGTGACTTTAGAGGTCAAAGCGGTCCTGAAGACAGAGTCGCTGTGAATGATGAGCTCCCATGGCAGAAGCGTTATGAGAAGCTCTGGGTAGAGGTGGAGAAAAGGGAAGTCAAATCCACCTTCAAGAGTGTTACCGGTGAACTAAAAGAAAGGTTTGGAGAACTGCGTAAATCAGCATGTCCTCCAGAAATCCCCGCAGAAGAAGTCACGTCTGCGCTCATCTCTGCCGAGGAAGAGTCAAGTGAAGAAGAAGAAGAAGAAGGGGAAGCTGTTGTTGGCCCTACAGCCAGAACTAGGAGTACTGTCCTTCTCAGCATACCTGAACAGAGAGAGTCTGGACTGGAGGAATCTGCAACAGAGTCACATGACAGCTCCGTGTGTGAGGAGGGCGTGCAGGACTCTGAGCAGCCGGCCAGCGACAGCAGCATCTGTCGGGGGCCACGTTTACCCGCCGTGACTGATCTGGGATCTGCTTCCTCATCGCCCATGGCAGAACAGGAGGAGAGCAGGGACAGAAGTCCTTCCACCAGAGCTCCTGATGATGCTCGTCCCGTACCTGCGTGTGCTGCCGACCAGAACTCAGTCTTAGAAGACAAGACCAAGCAACAAGTGGACCCCACCTGTAAAAACTCTCATTTAAATAAAGAGAGATGTTTAGGAAACAAATCTCAGCTGCTCACAGAAAGTTCAGCATCCGTCTCTGCTGGCTCCGGAGAGCCGAAGAGGACGTGGAAAGGTTTACACCTGAGGTAGGGAATCGGGATCCCCTACGGTACGGTTTTCCTCAGAGGCGGCTCAAGACGGAGGTAGATGACGGCTGCTTCTCCTGTAGTTCTTTCTACATCGTATCTGTTTCTGGTTTTCTTGTTTCATTTATGTTCTGTGTCCATCTTTTATTCACTCGTGTCACAACATTATAACCGCAACCTTTTTTCCAGTTTTTTGTTTTTCTTCCTCACGTTTAATTTTATGTACACAAGTCCATTTTCTCCATGTTTTTGTCACTTGAATATTTGTTTAAATAGCATCTGCTCTACTTACACAGTTTTAACTTATAATATTCACTGACAAAAATATGAATTTTACTGCAGAACCGTTGGTCTTGTGCCCTTTTTCTATCATTCATGGACTTTGCATGTATCATTACATTTTAGTTATGTAGTGTAAAAGCTGATGTGGTTTGATGGGTGTGTGAATAACGGCCCTCGTTGAACTGAAAACAAGTGTCTAATGGGGTGTGTGTGTGTGTTTTTCTGTTTTTCATGCTTTTATTTTGTGCTTTACTTGTTACACATGGAAGCATTTCTAAAAAAAGCAATCCATATCAACATTTACTGTTGGGTCAGCTTTTTGAGTCTTTGGTCGTCTCTGTTGATTTAAAAAGATTGTCTCCTTTTTAAATATTCACAATTTCTTGGTGAACAATTTGGCATTTGAATTCATCCAGAGAAGCACTGTCTTTATTAGTGGTATAAGTAAACTAGGGATGGGCGGTATGGACTAAAAAATGTATCCCGATAATTTCTGGCATTTATCCCAATAACGATAAAAAAAATACCAATACAAAAACGTCTTTCTTTCTTTCTTTCTTTCTTTCTTTCTTTCTTTCTTTCTTTCTTTCTTTCTTTCTTTCTTTCTTTCTTTCTTTCTTTCTTTCTTTCTTTCTTTCTTTCTTTCTTTCTTTCTTTCTTTCTTTCTTTCTTTCTTTCTTTCTTTCTTTCTTTCTTTCTTTCTTTCTTTCTTTCTTTCTTTCTTTCTTTCTTTCTTTCCTTCTCTTTTTCTTTCTTTTTAGGCTCATTTCTTTCTTTCTTTCTTTCTTTCTTTTTAGGCTCCTTTCTTTCTTTCTTTTTAGGCTCATTTCTTTCTTTCTTTCTTTTTAGGCTAATTTATTTCTTTTTAGGCTCATTTCTTTCTTTCTTTCTTTCTTTCTCTTTCTTTTTAGGCTCTTAGGCTCATTTCTTTCTTTTTTGGCTCATTTCTTTCTTTCTTTTTAGGCTTCTTTCTTTCTTTCTTTCTTTCTTTCTTTCAGGCTCATATATTCCTTCCTTCCTTCCTTCCTTCCTTCCTTCCTTCCTTCCTTCCTTCCTTCCTTCCTTCCTTCCTTCCTTCCTTCCTTCCTTCCTTCCTTCCTTCCTTCCTTCCTACCTTTACACAAAAACGTCATCAACGGGAATTTATCGTTTTTACCGCGATATGACAAATTCTTACCGTGGGGAATTGTTTTGACGGTTTATCGTGAACGGTAAAATATCGCCCATTCCTAATGTAAACCAAGCATCATCATGTCTAATATTAGGATTCATTATTAAAAGATAAAATTTGAGTGTAGATGTGGATCCACTGATTTATCTTTAAACCTAATTACAATCAGCACTGCAACAGTTTGGGATATTTACCTTTCATCACTGAATGAATTGGTTTCTCAATTTGGTCATTGAGACCTAAGGATTCCATGCACGTATTCGCATGTACTTTAAATACCTGGAAATACTTATAGTGTCAGAGTAACAACACGAAGGTGTTATGTCTCCAGTGGGAGGGGCAACACTAAATTATGTATGAAGTGTAACATGTTTAGCCACAACATGCATCTTAAAAGGCTGGCCCCTACCTGTCTCCACTGGGTTCATCTCAGAGGTCAGTTTAACACATATCTTATGTTCTCTTGTCCTTTCAGCTTGGTGAAGAAACAGCAAGGGCTGCAGTGGAGGTTGAAAACCCCAGTGTTTCTTGGGATAGTGCTGGAGCGACGCTGGAAGAAGTTAATTGTGAGAAACCTGAGCCTGGTTTACGCTGCCCGTCAAGTCCAGCCGGAGTTCATCAGGAGCAGCATCCTGTTGCTGCAAGGAGGTACACGTTACTTTGCTTTTTGTTCATTAAAAAAATGAAGATAAATTGTCATTCTGTGATATTAATTGAGATGTATATAGAATTATTTGACTTCTGAGACGCTTTAAAGCTGGGCATACACTGCGATATTTTAAATCGTATGAGACTCCCCCATCTCACACTGCACGACTAGATCGCGGAGTTCAAAAGTTCACAGCCCACGATTTATGGTCTCACACTGCACGTCCCGATGCTCGGATGCGTCTGCTCACACTATACGATCATAATCCTCCCGTCGGACCTCTCTGTACTGGAACTCGAGGCCGGTTCTGGGGCAGGTGTGGGCTGTGTCCACCCAAACGTGCGTCCTGCCCACCCGATCAAAGGTTATGGGGATCCTTTATTTTTTTATCATTTTATTTTTTTATATATATATATTAAAAAAATCCCAAAATATCTGTACCGTTTCTGATTGGGTGGGCACTGCGCATCATTTTTAGACACAACAAAGAACGCATACCGCAAAAGTTGTGTCTCGGCGGAGGGACCCGAAGTCCCAGCAAAATGAGAAGAGAAAAAAGAGAAGTGTTCCGAACAGCAGACAGCCCACACACTAAAGGCTGATTTATGGTTCCGCGTTACACCAACGCAGAGCCTACGGCGCAGGATACGCGGCGACCCACACCGTACGTGGAAATGCGGTCTTTTTTTTGCTATTAAAACATGATTTGTAATGTGAATTTGCAACACTTAAACTACAAATAATAGTTTTTGACGTGACATCAGAGATTGGGCATGCTCTCTGTGAAAGGATGAGTCCAATCGGGTCGTAGCTGCTTCAACTGTGCGATTCCTTCACGAGGAGCGACCAGGATTTCAAACACGCTTGATTTTCTTGCGACCTCACGATTTGTGATCGGGAGCTCGTCGTGAGGTGTTAATCTCTCGTCGTTACCCCACGTTTACTGCACGAGGCACGAGCAACGATTGGGTCAAAATCGGGCCTGATCAAAAAAAAGTCGCACGACTGGAAAATCGGCTCAAAACGAGCCGATAATCGCACAGTGTATGCCCGGCTTAAGACTGTTAAAACCCATACTTAACTTCATTTTATTTATTTCAAGGAGGTCTTTCTTCTACAATGCCTCTAAAGGCCCCAACTTGTCGATATCACAGCTCATTAACTTTCAGGTTTATCACTCTCTATAGTGCCAACAGGGCTCCAGTGCAAATGCATCTTCCAGTCCAGCAGGCCTGCAATGGCAAGAAACAAGAGAAGCAAGCTGTAGAAGAGAGCTCAAAGCCGGAGCTGGTCAGAGGGGCCCGGCACCGCAGAGCCCCTCAGACCAACACGCATGTTAACGGAGATCCTCCCTCTGTGTTTGACGATAGCTCTTTAAGTGACATGTCGGATGCTGAGGGAAGGTATACATGCAGTATGCAACTTTTGTATATATGACTTTATCTATTTCACTAACCCATATCATATCATAGTCTGAATGCCAGGTGTATTTTCTAGCTTGCAATTATGTCAAAAAAGGGGGAAAAGGGTGGGAATAAGTTCCTTCAATTTGAGAATATCAGCTTGAATAACATCTTGGAAGTACGTAAATCATAAGAAGCAAGACTTCTAAAGCTCAACAGCAGTCACAGCTGTTTTAGTTGGAGGTACACTTTGCGTTCAGTCTAAACAAGGTTTTTCAGTATTGGTGGTGGGTGATAATTGGAATGCAGTTTTTCTTTACTTGAATTGTTCACCCCGAAACGTTTGCATGACTAACCATCGATTTCCCCAAATCTCAATCAAAATTTGAACCGTAGCTTGATTGTCGTTCCTCACTTGTAAGTCGCTTTGGATCAAAGCGCGTGAGTAACTGTAACTGAATCGTATACTGCATTATACCATGACACTTCCAACTACTCTTCAGCCTCTTCATAGCTCATTAACAGCCACATCAGTCTTTCAAATAACTTGTATCTCTTCCCTGTGTTTGCCGTGTTTAGGTTGCAAACTAGTGAACAGCAGAGAACCAAGGTAAAGCACATGTTTTGTCAGTAGTTGTGAGAGACTAGACGGAAGTTTGAGTGAATTCTGAACACAATCTGGGTAATGTTGTGGTCACATCCTGGTTCCCCCTGCAGAACCCTGAAGACATGGGCCTGGCCGAGGACTTTGATGAACTCACTCAGTCCTCAGACACAGCCACAGACGACACGGACTCGCCCACCTCAGGCTACCGGCATGCTTCTCTCCTCATTCAGAAGCTCGACATGGCGACTTTGGGTACTGATGTGATTTATTAAGACAAAAAAACAGTTTTTAGTGATTATTGATTTATTCATTCTTAGTCACTTCGTATTATATTTTAAGAATGAATGTACAAAATCCACTATGAAAAGCAAAATGCTTGTTCTAGACCAGGGGTCGGCAACCCGCGGCTCCAGAGCCGCATGCGGCTCTTTAGCGCCGTCCTAGTGGCTCCCTAGAGCTTTTTCAAAAATGTTTGACCTTTTTTCTCCTTTTTTTCCTTTTTTTCTTCTCTTTTTCTTTTTTCTTTTTTTCTTTTCTTCTTTTTTCTTCTTTTTTTTCCTTTTTTTCTTCTTATTTTTTTTCCTTTTTTTCTCTTTTTTTCTTCCTTTTTCCTCTCCTTTTTAATCTCGACATTTCAACTTTTTTCTTGAAATCTTTACTTTTTTCTCGACATTTCAACTTTTTTCTCGAAATTTCGACTTTTTTCTCAACATTTCGACTTTTTTCTCGAAGTGCATAATGAAAACAAAAATCTCCCCCCAGTTCTAACTAATATAGATACATGCAGCATGTGTTTTTCATTCACTTTTCATTTTTTGCGGCTCCAGACATATTTGTTTTTTGTGTTTTTGGTCCAATATGGCTCGTTCAACATTTTGAGTTGCCGACCCCTGGTCTAGACTCAATGGGACATGGAAGTAATGTAAAGACCTCTATATTTATCTCACAGACTCGACCACCATTGCAAAGCTGCAGAACATTTTCCATGAATATGAGCGCTCCATCCAAAAAGCGAGGAGCTCCCATGGGAACGTGACAGACAAGGTGAACCAGCTGGAAATGGAGAGGGCAGGGCTAAAGATCTCACTGGAGGAATCAAGGGATGATAAGTCTGCACTGGAGCGCAGCCAGCTGGAATTAAAAACTGAAGTCACAAACCTCAAGTGAGACCTGTTATTATTTATGTATTTATTTTTCCAAAAACTACAGTTCTTTGTAACCATTTCTCCCACGTGGCTTCTCACTCTTCTGTAAATCTTTTCTGATGTGATTGTCTGTTTTATGAAAATTTCAAACTGCATTTTGATTTGTCCATTTAAAGTTTCTGACTTGCACTTAATACAGATTTCAGCTGAAAAATGAGCAGGAGAATCGGCGTAATGCCACCATGCTGTACAACACGAACAGAGACAAGCTGAGGAGCATGGAGGAGCTGCATCAGCGATTGGTCCAGGAGAGGAAGACGTTGGAGCTGGAGATGAGAACGCTGATCAGCAACATGAAACGGGTACAAACTCACACATTTCATCTATTTTTCTGACCAAAGAGCACAGTGCTTTTATCATGGTAATAACTTTTATGGTATGGTAAGTCTAAAGATCATATCATAAACATTTGTATGAGTGTTTTATTGATAATTGGTGGGATGAATCACAATCCCATTATTAATGTGGCCAAATTTGAAATAGATGATTATTCTTCCATATTATATTTCCACTAAAATATTTAACTTTCAATGTAGAAACATGTTTCAAATGGAAAAAAACATTTGGTGTCATCGCTGCTCGGATGTGAGTTGCACAAAAGAGTTGCAGAAAATCAATTAGAAGATATTACCATAAAATAAACTTGCTCAGTGATTAAAGCAGTTTAACAGCAATTTAGCACATTAGTCTATTAAAGCATTACACATAAGTTAAAGTGGACTCCTTGTTCAAGTTTAACTTGTTGTGATATTTATTTTCTTTTGGATATTATATACAATATACGCTGTGAGTAATAAACATAGATCTTTCTTTTATATATATATATATATATATATATATATTCTTTAAAAGCTGTTCTGTGCTTGTCCAGTTGCCGCTTGTTGTGCACATGATAGTTACATGAGAACATGGAATGCTTCCCTCGCAGCTGGAAGGCGACCACAGCGAGGCCCAGAGGCTGCTGGCTCAGGAGCGCAGTGCCCGGACGCTGCAGGAGAATCTGCTGAACACGCACATACGCAAGCAGCAAGAAATAGAGGAGGAGAGCAAAAGGAACGAGAGCAAAAGCAATGAGGTAATCTTCACCGACAGCCTCTCTAGTTTCTGGCAGCAGAATACGTCAAACGGGAAATAACCGAGTTCCATCTGCAGCGCAGACCGTCACGGGGACAGTTGGGCCGTCGGTCCCTTCATTCATGTGCACTTTGAGCTGGTGAATATATTGATGAAAACGGCCATCAAACCAATAAATGAACTAGAAATGATTCCTCACGTTGTTGATTGTCTTTACGAACCCCTTTTAAAATGTGTAGCCTCTTCTGGTTGGTATCCTCTTATCTGCTGTTCTGATGGGCTTTGAATAGCATTTTAGCAGACAAGATGATCTAAACCAGGGGTCGGCAGCCCAAAATGTCAAAAGAGCCATATTGGACCAAAAACACAAAAAACAAATATGTCTGGAGCCGCAAAAAATGAAGTCTTAGAATGCCTTAGAATGAAGGAAAAACATGCTGCATGTATCTATATTAGTAATAACTGGAGGAAGATTGTTTTTTTCATTATGCACTTCGAGAAAAAAGTCGAAATTTCGAGAAAAAAGTCAAAATGTCGAGATTAACGTTGAAGTACAATCTCGAGAATTGTTGTGAAAAAAGTCAAAATGTTGAGAAAAAAGTCAAAATGTCAAGAAAAAAGTCGTAATGTCGAGAAAAAAGTCAACATTTCGTGAAAAAAGTCGAAATGTCGAGAAAAAAGTCAAAATGTCGAGAAAAAAGTCATAATGTCGAGATTAATGTTGAAGTACAATCTCGAGAAAAAAGTCAAAATGTCGAGGAAAAAGTAAAAATTTCGAGATTAAAAAGGAATGGAAAAAGGAAGAAAAAAAGAAAAGAAGAAAAAAGAAGAAAAAAAGGAAAAGAGAAAAAAAGAAAAAAAAACGTCAAACATTTTTGAAAAAGCTCCAGGAGCCACTAGGGCGGCGCTAAAGAGCCGCGGGTTGCCGACCCCTGATCTAAACATAATGGTGTACATTTTTACTTCAGTTGCATGTAAAGTTTTGAAATTTTAAAGAACTGCAAGAAGTTTAATGTTAAGATGGGACTGACCTCTGTTAACCTTAACTTCTAGGCTTTGTCTCAACTCACCGAGGCCAGTGACAGAGAGAGGGAGCTGCTCCAGCAGTCGGCCACGCTGCAGGAGCAGCTGTTCATGGCCAAGAAGGACCTCGAACGATTGCGAGCAAACAGCAGTCTGAAAGAGAACCATCTTCTGGAGGAGAACGAGACGCTTAAGGAACACGTCGAAGACGTCCGACGGGATCTCAAACTTAGCAACGAAGCCGTCACTCAAACTGTTTTCAACTGCAATAACCAGCTGACCACTTTAAAGGCTGAACTGACCCTAACAACAACCCGGCTGGAAAGTGAGCGTCACACACGCGAATCGCTGGAGACGGAGGTCGACTTGACTCGCAGTCAACTTGCCGGAGCGCTCAAAGAAGCGGAACTTTCCCAGACGGCACATGCAGATGCGGAGAAGGCTCTGCTGCGGGAGAAGGAAGAACAGCAGCGTCTCAAAGACAGACTAACTGGTTAGTACAGCGCCCCCTAGAAAACTTTGTGCCTCAAGCCTCACAATACGGTTTGAAGTACATGCACGAAAATCGGTACACACCTGTATCATGTCGCAACTTAAAGAAAAGTCTCTTGGCGCCATGGCCGAAACTGAACAGGAAGTCGGCCATTTTGAATTAATTGTGTAATTTTGGCGCAATTTACGCCATTTCTTCGGCCGTTTCTTTGCCCGAACCGTAACGTGCACCCAGGTGTGTTATACATCAAAATGTGCGTCTCCATCCTGCGACAACGCACATTACTTTTCTCAGTCAAAAGCGTTACCGTGGCAACGCTAGACGCCAAAAAGCGAACCCCCCCTTCATCTTATTGGTCCATATGTGATAGTTCCTACTTTCTGCCATAACTTTTGAATGGTTTGACATAAAGAGTAATGGGTGGTGTCATCGGAGTCGGTTTTGAGTCCTTGACCATAATTGGTGCAAATCAGCCCCGCCCTTTCTTCTGATTGGTCGATATTTGATAGTTCCTACTTTCTGCCATAACTTTTGAATGGTTTCACATAAAGAGTCATGTGTGGTGTCATCGGACTTCGTTTTGAGTCCTTGACCTTTATGGGTGGAAATTGCACGCGCGAGGGGCCCGTTCATCGCTGCTTGCAGCTTTAATTTTTACTTTTATCTCTAAAGGTGATACAGCTACATCACGTGAAGCCGTCAGCAGCCTTTCCCAGAAGCTGGCCAAAGCAGAGTCCGATGCAAACAGAGTTGAAAACGAGATCCACCGGGTCACGCTGCAGCTGACGGAGAAGAGTCTCCTCCTGGACGTCCTCCAGCGGGAGAAGGACCAGGCATCCTCGCGCGCGAAAGAGCTGGAAACGGCTCTGCAAGCAGAGAAGGAGTCCGTTGGGCGCGCCAAAGCGCGTCAGGAAGCATCCCAAGAGCGGCTCGCCCAAGCCCAGAGCGAGACCATGCTACTGCGGCAGCAGCTGGAAGAGGCCCAAAACAAAGGAGTCGCAAAGGAGCGGGCTGTGACCGATGCCCAAGAGAGGTTCAGCGACATTGTGTCCAAACTGCGCTCTGACTCCGAAGAGAGGGTCCAGCTAGTGGAGGAGAGGAACAAGGAGCTCGCCGGCAAGGCTGCCGACCTCCGGGATGACATCTACAAGTTGGAGGAGGAGAAGAATGAAAGAGAGGTGAGATTAAGACCGTAATAAGATTACCTAACGTGTTTCTTCAGACTTACTTTTAGACTTTATGCCACAGGACATTTAAAGAGCTCTTTTAATCTAACCGACGGCAGCCGTCTCGGGATCATGTCTCTACAGACTAAACTAAGGCACCTGCAGCAGGAATTAGCCGACTCCCTCAAGAAGCTGTCGATGAGCGAAGCTTCTCTGGAGGTGAACACGTGCTACCGCAATGACCTGGAGAAGGAGAAGACACGGCTGCTCAAAGACCTGGACAGGCTCAAGGGAAAGGTAGGAAACGGCAGCAAACATGGTGGAAGCAAACTCTCATCACTCAGCAATTTAACTTTGTCTGAAAGCAGTTACCTCACAGTTTTATTAGTTGCTTTGAGAGAGAATAGCTCGGATGCTCACCAAATTTGCTTAACTTTGCTTAAGAGCTTGATGTTCTATTTCTGTCCCGTAGCTGGAGGAAAGCGAGGATCAGTATGTGCAGGCAGAGAGACGCATTAACGGCCTCAAGGGCAGTCTGGATGAAAGAAACCAGGAAGTGGCCATCGCTGCTCAGAAGCTCCAGGGGGCGCTGTCTGCCTCAGCAGCTGCTGATATCACCATCAAACAGCTGGAGGAAGCTGTGCAAAAGTATGTGAAAACCAGAGGTGTCAAGTAACAAAGTACAAATACTTCGTTACCTTACTTAAGTAGAAATTTTGGTTATCTATACTTCACTGGAGTAATTATTTTTCAGACGACTTTTTACTTTTACTCCTTACATTTTCACACAATTATCTGTACTTTTTACTCTTTACATTTTAAAAACAGCCTTGTATCTCTATTTCATTTTGGCCTTTAAAAAAAACTATCCAATTAAATTGCTCCGTCCGGATAGAGTGAATTTGGTTGTGGTTGTTTCAGATGTTCTTGTCCAGTTTTGTTCTTACATCCGTTCCCTCAGATTCCTGCAACTAAACTTGGATGTACATTCCAATAAAGGTTAGGATAAATGATAACATGCCTCTGAAGTTTGACTTTTTGCACCATTACAATACTTATAGGCAACTAGTCATCATATCTCCTGCTCTCTGAAACACATGTTAATGCTCAATAGTACACATATATGGTTCTTTAATATATTTACATTATACTAAGATTCATTCATTTTCAATGGCTTTTGTCCTTAATGGCTTTTTCCCCCTTACATTACTTTTACTTTTACTTTTATACTTTAAGTAGTTTTGAAACCAGTACTTTTATACTTTTACTTGAGTAAAAAACTTGAGTTGATACTTCAACTTCTACAGGAGTATTTTTAAACTCTAGTATCTATACTTCTACCTGAGTAATGAATGTGAATACTTTTGACACCTCTGGTGAAAACACATGCTGTTCTTGGAGTATCAATCAAATTACTTCACTTACTACATTCATATGGTGTTAATCATGTTTAGTAAAGTTAATAATACAAGCCAACTTCACAACATGCTCAGTAAGAAAGCTCAGCTTGATCCAGGACCCCAGATGTATTCTGACACACACACAGCATGAATGTCTGATTGTTTATCGTCAAATGTACTTGTACCTCCAGGCTGGAGATCGAGAACGCCAGACTAGAAGCAGGAACAAAGCAGCAGTCCAACAAAATCGATGCTCTTCAGAAAGAGGCTCAGGAAGCTGCCATGGTGAGAACTGAGAACTGCCCACGCAGGGTCTCGATGAACCACGTCCACCGTTTTATCACGCTTTTATAATTTTTTGTGATGCTCCTAAGTCAGCTGACCCTAAATGAAGGTATTATAATTTAAGGTTTGCAATCTTTTCCCAGCTAACTGACTGCTCATCTGGCGGAGGGGTTAGTATCGTGGAAGTAGGATCGTTTTTCTCTCTGGGGTTACGTCTTCCTTTTCTTCCTTCAACAGTTTAATGACTTAGAAAAAAGTAAAATGCTATTATTTCTGCCGTCATGGGTAAAAATGATCTTGGTGTTGGCCTGGGTTTCTTTTAGTGACGGAAAATGTAGTTTTTCTTCTGATCCTCTCGATCTTTGTTTGTCTTTGTGGGGTTTTTGTTGGACTCTTGTCTTCATGTCTCGAACTGTGTTACGCATGTGACTTCTTAGTCTCCTGTCACCTTTCTGAAATCAGTGAGGACAATCACCGCCGCAATTCAGACAGAAATACATTAACTTGCATATATATACAGTATATATATATGTATATGTATGTATGTATGTATATTTATTTTTTAATCTTGTTTTTGTAGGTCCGTGGCCGTTTGGAGGACTTGGTAACAAATCTCCAAGGCAGTAAGATGACTTTGGAAGACCAGCTGAACAGAGAGGTTGGCGTCATTTCTTCACGTTAAAACTTTCAGCTGATTTTTGTTCTTTACTCGACTAAACTGACTGTGATAATATAAAAAAGAAGCTTTTGTTTGACATCATGACCCACAAATAAGGTAATTAGATACTTTCTCTGTAACTGAAATCAAATTATCGATCACATTAAACGAATAAGGCAAGAAGACAATATAACATTTTCTCCTTTTTAATTTACAAATGCTTCTTTCAAATACCGTATTTTCTGGACTATAAGCCGCTACTTTTTTCATAGGTTTTCAACCATGCAGCTTATACAAAGGTGCAGCTATTCTGTGGATTTTTCTTCCACCGCTCGGGGCGCTCTGACCGGAATTAGAATCAAAACTAAGACAAAATAAATGCAAAGAAGAATACGCTAATTCTTCTTTAGCAGATAGAAGTAGGTAGAAGCAGATTTCAAACAGATAAATAAATAAATAAATAAATAAATACTGGTTATTTTCTCTTGGTTCTGTCCCGTTTTAATCAGCAAAGTTGCTGCCGTGTTAAAAGACACTGTTAGGAAAGGATCTATTTAGGTACAAACATGTACATCATTTACAGTTCAAAATCCTTCTGTACATGTAGTAAATATCTAATCTAACAACATAAATATCTTTTTTTTTTTTAATAGAGCGGATGCGGCTTGTATGCAGGTGCAGCTTATAGTCCAGAAAATACGGTATATCCTCTCCTCTGTGTCCTGCAGGTCCAGAAGCAAAGCAATCTGTCTCACACCGCCCAGGACTCTCAGGCTCTGTGGGAGGAGGAGCTGAAGAGCCGATCAAAGCTGGGACTGCGCCTGGCAGAGCTGGAGAAGGAAAAAGGGGAACTGACCAGCCAGGTGATGACGCTGTTGCACTCACCCACGGGTCGATGTCGGGGAATGTTACTCCCAGGATTTATTAAAGTTCTGTTTGTATTTCAGATGGAGATAGAGAAGAAGAAAGCCAAGAAATCGACAGAGCAAAAGAAGGCCATCGACATTCGTCTCGATCAGGAGATGAAGAGAAACACAGAGCTTCAAAAAGAAATGTACAGGTGACTCTTAAAGTCCTCCTCGTGACCTGTGGCAGTTCCTCCTACTGTTTAGACTCGGCTCAGATCCAGTAGAACCTGCTCTCCGTGACTGTGATGCTCCAGCGCTTGTACTTGTTTGTATAGATGCGCTTTCATAAATGACACAATTTGATCTATACCAGGGGTCGGCAACCCAAAATGTTGAAAGAGCCATAGACACAAAAAACAAATATGTCTGGAGCTGCAAAAAATGAAGTCTTGCATCAGCCTTAGAATGAAGGCAACACATGCTGCATGTTTCTATATTAGTTATAACTGGGGGAAGATTTTTTTTTTCATTATGCACTTCGAGAAAAAAGTTGAAATGTTGAGAAAAAAGTCAAAATGTTGAGGTCCAATCCCAAGAAAAAAGTCGAAATGTCGAGAAAAAAGTCGAAATGTCGAGATTAAAAAGGAAAGGAAAAAGGAAGGAAAAAAGAAGAAAAAAAAGAAGAAAAAAGAAAAAAATTAAAAAAAGAGAAAAAAAGAAAAAAAAAGAAGAAAAAAAGGTCAAACATTTTTGAAAAAGCTCCAGGAGCCAATAGGGCGGTGCTAAAGAGCCGCGGGTTGCCGACCCCTGATCTATACGGATTCCTCTTATGGTCATTATGTTTTGTTAGTCATTATCTGTGTTTTGTTAGATTTACTTTTGTTTGTTTTTGTAATCACAATCTACTGCAATATATATATATAGGTATATATATGTATGTATATGTGTGTGTGTCTGTATATATATATATATATATATATATATATATATATATATATATATATATATATATATATATATGTATATAATTAGCATTTGTGTGTATTTAATACATTCAAAAGAGTTACTTTAAACTTTATTATAGTTAATAGTACTTTTTGTGGCAAATAAAACTAGAATAATGTTCCTCATATTTTAATTAATTATATGAAAGATTTAGTTGTCTCCGGTAATAAGGTATGTTTTGTTGTGTGTGTGTGTGTGTGTGTGTGTGTGTGTGTGTGTGTGTGTGTGTGTGTGTGTGTGTGTGTGTGTGTGTGTGTGTGTGTGTGTGTGTGTGTGTGTGTGTGTGTGTGTGTGTGTGTGTGTTTGTGTTTGTGTGTGTTTATGTGCACTAGGCAGCGCACTTTACTGAAAACTGCAAAGAAGAAGCTGCGGGATCAAGAGGCTGCTGGAGCAGAGTTCGGGTCTCCGTCCAACAGTCTTCGGCTGGACCTGAGCCGGCACAGCCAGGCCGACGGCGCCGTCGGGAGAATGAAGGACAAGGTTTGTCCACTAGTGCGGCAGTCTGTTGTTTTAAGGTGGTACGTTCAGTCCGCCAGCTGTTGAAGCTCGGCCTTCCTCCGTTCCCTCCACCGTAGGTGGACGATCTGCAGGTCCAGCTGGAGAAGGAGGCGTATCGCTGCAGCCAGCTGGAGAAGCTGAACGGGGACCTTAAGGATCAGGTGGTCTCCCTGAGGAGTTCCAGCCACAGCAGTGATCAGCTGGAGAGGAGCAAGAGGCTGCTGGAGGACGAGGTGCTGGACCTGCGGCGGAGGATGGAGACTGCTCAGCTGGAACAAAGCCAGGTGGAGCAGTATCGCCGCGAAGCGGAGGAGAGGGTCCGGCAGGAGATTCAGCAGAAACTACAAGAGGTCAACCTCTTCCTCCAGGTAAAAAAACACTCAACTGTGGCAGACGTATGGAGCCAAATCAAGGCCAAACGTTTTGCTAATTTGAAAATAAAATTTGAACCTGAAAATTCTTTTTTACAGTTTCATATTTTTTTTTTCAGTATCAGATCTTTTTTTCAGTATCAGATCTTTTTTTCAGTTTCACATCTTTTTTTTTCAGTTTCAATTCTTTACCGTACTTGGCACCAATCGCAGTATAAAAGCAATAAACTATGCCAGACTGTACAGTTCAACAGCCACACTTTAAAGTTTGACATTTCCCACTTCCACATACTACCAAGTACGGTCTAAAACAGCTTTTTAAACAGAAATGTGTCACTAGTATCAGTTTTTTCCACTGCCAATCACGTGAATATAGTGTATATACAGTGTTGATTCATACTTCTACTGATAACTTCTGCAACTTACGTTTCCTGAAGGCAACATGACTGAGGAACGTCCCCCGCCTTCTCTGTTATGTTGTCACTCATGATGCCACGCCCCTCTCAGTTGATTCCACGCCCCCCACGCCACATCGGGGCCAAAAGTCTGAAACTGAAAAAAAAATTTGAAACTGAAAAAAAAAGATTTGAAACTGAAAAAAAAAGATTTGAAACTGAACAAAAAGATGTGAAACTGAAAAAAAAGATGTGAAACTGAAAAAAAAAAGATGTGAAACTGAAATAAAAAGTTCTGAAACTGAAAAAAAGATCTGATACCGAAAAAAAAAAATTTAAACTGTAAAAAAGAATTTTCAGGTTCAAATTTTATTTTCAAATTAGCAAAACTTTTGGCCTTGATTTGGCTCCATACAGACGGAGACAGAATGAACCAGAATAATAAACAATTCCTGCATTTCTCTGCGTTTGTCTTCGTGTTTCCACGTTTCCACACAGTCCCAGGCAGCGTCTCAAGAAGCGCTAGACCAGATTAAAGCAGTGAATGACGCCAAGCTGCGTTCTCAGCTGGAGCAGAAGATCCGGGAGCTGGAGGGGGAAGTGGGTCGCGCCCGCAGCACTCAGCAGGACAGCCTTAACCAAAGAGAATCCACGCGCTCCGAGCTGGAGCGCTACCAGCAGCTGTACAAAGAGGAGCTGCGCCTCCGCAAGTCCTTAGCTGCAAAACTGGAGAGGTCAGACCGACTTTTCAACACATATTCAGCCCTACAAGAAGTATGTTTGACTTCAGGTCTTTGCAGTGGGGAACCTTCAGGGCCTTCTACGCCTTCAGAGAAAGCCTAAAAAAAAAAGAAATACCATATTTTCCGCACTATAAGGTGCACCGTATTTTAAAACATTTTCCATATATAAGGCGCTACAGTAGAGGCTGGGGTTACGTTCTGCATCCATTAGACGGTTCTGCGCTAAAGGGAATGTCAACAAAACAGTCAGATAGGTCAGTCAAACTTTATTAATAGATTACAAATCAGCTTTCTGACAACTCCCTAACCCTAACCCTGGTGATGACACGACCCTCTGCGTTTGTGTCTGGGGGACCTCATTTTATATTTCCAGATTTCAGCTTTAGAGTATTTTTATTTAATTTCAACTATGTAGCCTAAATGGTCTCCAGTTTTGCGAAGTTAATGTTGAGAATGTTTCTTGTTGCGGAGAATGTTATTGATGTTATGGTCTATTTGTTTACATTCTTGTTATCGTTAATTAGGGCCCAAGCACTGACAGTAGGAATTTTTTTATTTTTTTTTATTTTTCTCGTTTTTCTTCTGACGAAATGAGGACCTTTTTGTCCCCCTAAACGTGCCCCAAAAGTCAACAAATTTTGCACGCAAGCCAAGCCTGGTGAAAAATTTGATATTTAATGGTTTGCATTAATGGGCGTGGCCTAACGGCTCAACAGCGCCCCCTAGAAAACTTTGTGCCTCAAGCCCCACAATACGGTTTGACGTACATGCACGAAAATCGGTACACACCTGTATCATGTCGCTACTTAAAGAAAAGTCTCTTGGCGCCATGGCCGAAACCCAACAGAATTTATGCCATGTCTTCGGCCGTTAATAGGGCCCGAACCGTAACGTGCACCCAGGTGTGTTATACCTCAAAATGTGCGTCTCCATCCTCCGACAACGCGCATTACTTTTCTCATTCAAAAGTAGGGCTGGGTATCGATTCAAATGTCAAGATTCGATTCCAATTCTTAATATTCAGAATCGATTATCATGATTCGATCCGATTCGATATTGATTTGGCTTAGTGTTATTTAAAATGTTTTTTGAGCTGAAACAGGCTTTTCAATATCCATTTAAAGTGCAAAAAAGAAAGAAATTGCAACAGTTCATGCAGTAAACAAATCATTTTAGCTTATCTAATTTATTCTGTCACCACACACACATATTGCCATGAAGCACCTGGCGTTTTTCAGAAGTGTCATGACAAACTGTGTGTCCGACTACTGGGATTAAAGTTCAACTGGCGAAAATGATGAGGAAAAAAAAATCAAAAAAGAAAGAATCGATTTTTAGGAATTAATATGAGAATCGATTTAGAATCGGAAAATCGATTTTTTTCAACACAGGCCTATTCAAAAGCGTTACCATGGCGACGTTAGACGCCAAAAAGCGCGCCCACCCTTCATCTGATTGGTCCATATTTGATAGTTCTGGTCTTTGAAAATGTCTTTTAAACTTTGAAATGTCTTTGAAATGAAATGAAAAGCAGTGGCGTCCAACGAGCTGTTTTCCATCTGCAGGGCCAACGGTCGGCTGGCAGACGCCAACTCCAAGCTGCTCAGTGAGCGCAGCAGGTCTTTTCTCACCAGCAACGTCACCAACGGGAGCCTTGTTGGGCCCTCGCTGGACCTGAGTTCCCTGGGTTCACCAGCGCACTACGGGGCCCCGCTGGGGCCCCTCAACCGCAGCCTCAACCTGGGCTTTTCCCTTCTCAGTCCGGTGACGGAGAGACCCAACAAAGGGGTGGAGGACTACCTGGCCAAGGTCTGAGTTTGGATTAGTTTGGATTACAGATGAATATCTTTATATGGACGCACAGGTTTAGTTTAGAGCAGTAATCTATGACTGTGTTTCCATGCATCAATAACCCTTTTAAAACCCGAATATTAGCAATAGCCCGGTTTTGCACGGCCATGTAAACACCAATAACCCCTTTGAATAACCCGAATTTGCTGGGTTACTCCTTTTAAAACCCGAATATTGGGTCATATAAACGCCTAACGGAATATCCCCATCAAACGGAACATGAATTTGTTTTCTGCTCATGCTCTGTTCACAAGGAATCCTGGTCTTTTGAGTCCAGGAAGTTCTTATAAACACGGAGAAACGCAAGACCAGGAGGAGACTAATCACTTCATAAATGTAATGAAGGATATGAACATTTCTGCATTTGTAGACGGTAGAAAGTACGGGGATCGTGAGATTTGAAAGAAGGTGAGCGAAAAGTTGCGCAAAGCAGCATTTGTTTTGAATTTGGATACAGGAAGAAGAAGCAGAAATGATGCTAATTGCGTCATCACGTTCTCCGCGCGTCGCTGGTTTGATCCAGATATCCCGAATGATTAATTACCATGTAAACAGGAATAACCCTGTTTGCTCAAGCATGGAAACTGAATATTCCCAATGTTTCAGTAACCGGAATATTAGCAATAACCCGAATTTTGACTGCATGTAAACGTAGTCTATCATTTGTAGGTTTTGAGGTATTTTATCCTTAAAAAAAGAGAGGTTTTTCTTCCTTTGTTATTTTTATTTCTTCCTCCTGCACATTGTTTCTGTCTCTAGTCTCTGTGGTAGTGCTTTACTTTCTAACTTGTCTTCTATTTTTCACTCTTTTAGCTTCTAGCTCAAAAGTCTGTCTCTCACTTGTCCTCTCTCCAGCCAGACTCATAACCAGGTGTGTAGTTGTGTTTAGCTCAGTGTTGGACTGGCTGCTGTTTGCTTTGCTCTTGGTTTCACCTCTGTGGCTCTGATGTTCGTACAGGGAAGCACGAGCGTAAATCCACCCAGCTTTCCTCATACGGCACAATTTCAAACTAAGATTCAGGGACTTTTCACTAGCAGTAGAGTTATTATGGGGAAGTTAAAGTCACCACTTTATTGTGAAGTGAAATCACTGGGTTGTTGTCTAAAAATCCAGGGATTTACTGGATTGTGTTTTTAACAAATTGGCACAAAATTAATCATAACTTTAGCTGTGTATGGCTTCAAATAGATTATTATTAGGGGTGTAACGATACACTAATCTCAGGATACGGTACGATACACGATATTGAGGTCACGATAACGATAACGATTTTTTTAACAACCTTGAATGAGGAACATATGACTGGAAAAAATGGTCTTTTATTTGAAAGACACAAAGTACAAAACAATGCTGTACGTTTGCCCTATTGTTACAGTTTGTGATGCTTTATAACTGTTTTAAAGTTTTAAAGAGAAAGCCAGGACAACCATTTTCCACAAACTGAACTAAAAGTAAATGTCAGGTTTGCATTATGCATCTTCAGTTTCATACAAGTACAAATATTGAGCCACAAACTGAATAGTTTCTCTCATGTATGATTTGACTTTTTTCTTTTCCAGAAATTTAACAACAAAAATTAAATAAATAGAAGTAAATAAATACATACAATTTTACATCTTAAAAAAGATTGATTCGTGCTCACCTTATAAGTGTAAGAGGAGATTTATTTTTGTTAAGAAGGTTATTTTGGTAATTCAGGGTTCATTATTTTATAAATATATTCTTTATATTCTGATGTAAATCAGGGACTATAATGACACTAGTCAGTTTATCTGTAGTGATTAGTCTGTTTTAGATTGGGCGGAGTGATACGTCACAGTACGGCACTAGGTGCTGTGTTGATGTTCTAAAATCCTACACTGTTGAGGGACATTAAAGTACACTGGAACTCAGCAGAAGTTTCCCCGTGTTTATCCTACTCACGACCCCAAAAAGGTTTAATTTAATAAGGTAAGCCTTAACTCTACACCGGCCTTACATAAGTAAAAGTTCAGAGCTCAAAACCCTGCAAGAGTCCCGTGATTGCAAAACGGAGTTTCTTCTGAGCGGAAGAAGATTTTGGTCTGCGGGTCGAGTCCATGGATGTATTATATAACTGGATACCGGATCGAAAATGGCCGCCCGTTCATTTCAATGGAGTTTGCTCACCCAGCGCATCCGTGTCACTACCTGATGTGAGTCCGCTACCCGATTTGAGTCACGCATGCGCAGTTGCGTCCAACATGTGCATTTCAGTGGAGAAGTAGTGTTGTCATTACCCGATTATTGATTAAAATGAGCGACTTTAATGTTTTCCATCATCTCCATGCCTACATGGAATCCGGAAGTTTCATCCTAGTTTGGGAAAAGCTGACAAATGGAAGATTACTCGTTCTATGAGTAATTACATCTTGAAAGGTAATTTGGCTATCATGCTTAGCTATGCTTGCTAAAAATAATATAAATATTTTTTGCCAAAAATAATATAAAGATTTTTTGCATCAATACCCTTATATAGCATAACATTCCCTGTTGTTGGACGCAACAGCGCATGCGTGACTCAAATCGGGTAGCGACTCACATCAGGTAGTGACAATCCGCCGAAAAAATTTCTGACTTCCTGGTTTACTTCCTGGTACACGGGCCCATAGAGCATGCGCAGTTGAGTCACCTCCCATGATGCTCTGGGGCCTCCCATCATGCCCCGGGGCAATGTGAACGAGCGCTGCGCGCTCTGGACAAGCGCTGCGCGCTCATGAGTCCTTCAGACCGGTAATGATAGATGTACACAATGAAATTAGGGATTTATAGGGCAAATCAACCGATGCTGTTCTCAAAGTCATGGTTATAGACTACATGGTTCATTTGTGTGTTTTTTTTAATTAAAGATAAAACGAGTCATTTTTATTTAAGATGAGACACCCCAGGTTAATAGGCTAAAATAGGGTAAAAATGTAAATAGCAGGTATCACCATGAAACTTCCCAAGTTTATTACTTACATTAAGACAAATATTTTTTGTATTACAAGTTTTGTCAAGTATTATGTTTAAATATGTCAAATATTATGTTTAAATGTGGTTAATTTACTGCGTTACACAGAGGCTACGCCGTAGGCTCCGCGGCTCCGCGCACCCTACGGCGTAGGAGCCGCGGAGCCGCGGACTGCCCACTGCCCACTGCCCACTGCCCTGCGGGAACTGCCCGGCTTCGCAGTGCCCGCGGAGCTGCGGAGGTGCAGCTTCCCCGGGAGCACTGTCATAAAATAAGCTGAGGATTAAGGGTTAAGATGATGTTAAACACATGACATCTAAAACTCCACGGCACCGTCGCAACAACTACGACACATCTCTCTCCCTGCACGTTTGCTCAAACCTGATGGAGGTCAGTTTTATTGTGAGGTGGGGATCTCACGCCACAAGCTCATTTTGTTAATATTGACCCTCATTTAGTCCCGTGCAGGGCGCTGCCTCCAAATGAAAGAGCAACAGAAGAATACATATTTGAAGTGCGTTAGGTGTGTGTGTGCAGGAGGATCTCAGTGGAAACACTCACACCTGCGCCTCCGCGGAGCCGCAGATGATCTACAGGATCATTAGAATGCTTATGAATGTGGTCGAAAACGCAGATCTTCGGTTATGTGTGGATGCAAATGTTTTTATAAACGGAGGGGGGGAAATATTCGTTTTTAAAAATACCCGGCTACGTGTGGACAGGGTCTTAGACTTGTGTTATTCCTGCCTGATATCTTATTTTCACAAACCATACACCGTTGGCTACAACGGAAATGTTTAAGTACAAGAATGACAAACCATTATTATTCTTGCTATTAAACATTTCTGTTTGGTGCAAATTGGCAATGCAATGTGTTTCTGAGTGATTATTCCGCCGAACGGCTTAGATTCAGCCATCCTCGTTCCCGAGACACACACGACCGCGCTTTGCGAGTGCACGGCACAGCCGTGACGTCACGCCCAGAAAGAGACTTTTCTTTGACTTTTCTGGCCGTTATAAAACATTTTTGACGGATATAAAGTCCATGACTTAAAAATATAGAATACAAAGATTAGTAATTGGTGGTGATTACAGCTGGAGGTTCCTGTGAACAGTTTTAGAGGCTTCTCTTTTACTATTGCGGTCTATGGGAAAAAAGCTTTCTGGGCCCCATGGGATTTTTTGTTGCAGTACCGCGGCTGGCCACTGGAAAAAATCGGCGTGCCTGCTGAGCGCGAGACTGGGGGCCTGGTCGAGTCGCGGTCGGATGCGCGTTACTAGTCAACACAATAGATTAATATTAATAACCCAATATCGCGATACACTTTGTCACCTCCACGACACGTTTCGTGACGTTTTTGTATTGCGAAATTTCGTGGCCCGATATATTGTTACACCCCTAATTATTATATTGACAAAAAATTGAAAAATTACCTCAAATTTTACACATGGAATGTGCAGGACCCTCAGAAACTGCAAAACCCGACAGCCCCAGCAGGAATTTCAGAGCTGTCTCATTCAGTATTTACTTCAGGTAGACTGCCTGAAGAAATCTGAAATATGTTGACCTGTCTATCCGTGTATTTAATATCTTTGCACCAAAGCCAGAGCTTATATTTGCAGGACAGGAATGTTAGTCCCTAATCTCCAAGTTTTGTGGTTTGCTTGAATTTAGGCTGAATAGTTGACGTATTACTTTCTGTTTCCAGCTTCAGTCTTGTTCCCCTCCTTGTTTTCTCCACAGACTGATGTTTTCCTGGGCCTTTGAGCTTGATGCAGATACGTAGTTACGCAAACATCCCTGTTCTGTAAAAGTTACAGATTTAAATTAAAGTTAAAACAGTTTAGCGTGGTCTGTAATTCGTCCCGTTTGAATTTCCTTGTTATTGTTCAACCACAACCCAGAAAGTATTTCAACACACACTCACCCAATATTTAGCAGATTTTGGACCATCTGCATGTCTCATGCAGCATTTTTCTTCCAAAAAAGGCGGCCTGATGATGAATGTCTGGTCAAAATGGTTTCTGTGAGATACTTTTCATCTGTTTGTGGCCGTTTCCGAGCCTTTTCCTCGCCTGCAGACTTCTGCTTAGCTTCAGACTAAAACAGAGTTTGCATTTCTGGTATGACCTGCCGTGTTCCTCAAAAGTCTTGATTGTTTTGTTTTGAAGTGTTTTCCTCCTCTTTAGTATTTTCCTCAGTGGTGGTGTTGCTAAAATATTCCAGTCTCTTTAAAACGTCTTATATCTTTCTGTAAATTAAATATAAAAACAGCTTTTCTTTCTCTTTCCAGGTGCAGAGTGAATTGGATAGAAACATATCAGAAGAATTAAGGAACGGTGAGTAGTTTGCAGCTGGAAACGGCCCCGGTCATGTTAGTAAAGCGGCGTAGTCGGACACCAGGCCGGCCGTCCCTCATCGTAACTAGGGTTGTCCCGATCAGGATTTTTTAGCTCCCGATCCGATCCAGATCACTTGAGTTTGAGTATCTGCCGATCCCGATTTTTCCCGATCCGATCACTTTTTTTGGCTCCAAATACATTTCCAATACTTTTTCCTGATCAGATACATTTTGGCAATGAATTAAAAAAAAAAAAAAGGACTAAAACCAAGTTTCTTTTCTTGTCCATTGGAGAACAACATGGACATATATTTCAACAAGGCTTATGAGCACTGGTGCAACAAAATGTAAAAACATGAAATTGTAAACTAAAACAAAAAGTGCAGAATAGTGCAATAACAGTCAAACTCACAAACACAAAAAAATGTAAATACTTTTTTGCTTAACCTTAGTGCAACATTCTGAATGGATGAAATGAATAGCAGCAGCTTAATGCAACATGAACATATATAAAATGTCACAATTCAAACATGTAAACCATTAGAAGTGACACCGGCCGGAAGTGACGTTAAATGCAACGATATAGAAAACGATTTAATATATGTTAAAAAACATTAATAACTAGGTATGTCCCGATACTATTTTGGCCGATACCGATGTTTTGAAAATGCCGTGATCGGGCCCGATCGATCGGGACAACACTAATGGTAACCTGTGTCTCTTGGCTCGGCAGCCACGGCGGAGCTGGACGCTGCGCCGGCCCGGATGTCGCCCGTGGGCTCCGTGGACCCCCTGAGCAGAGCAACGCAGCAGTACCTGGAGGTGCTGAAGAAGAACAACAGGCTCTGAGTCGCCTTCCACGTCCTCATCCAGCCATTAATAACTCTGAAGCCAACACTACCAGTCCTTCTATTATTTTTTTATCAGATTTTTATGGAGGAAGCGTACGATGCACATTGCACTTACCCACTCAGGAGCGAAAGGCTTGAATACGTGAAAAGTATTAGTTTTTTTGTTTTGTTTTGTTTTGTTTTGTTTTGTTTTTTTCTGGCTGATGTGATTTGGAGTTGTATTTGTAAAATTGTTGCTGTTGCTAAATTTGTATTTCTAAATATTTGTATTTATCGTTATTTTGCCAAGCTGGTTTATTTGGTACGTGCCATCAGATGGTGCAATATCTGTCCTGGACCCACTTGTACAGGTGTCTTTTTTTTTTGTTTTTTTTTGTTTCATTGTTGCTATTTTATTTATTCCTCCACTAAATGAACAATATATACTTGAATAAGACGAGCTGGAATCTTCTCCGGTTATATATCACAGGGTGACTTGTGCATTTGCACGAGTGTCATTTCAGCTTTTGGGTGGCAAACTTTTTAAAAACCACCTAGCATTTTTTTTTTTTTTTTTTGAATGTTGTCGTTTTTCCATTATTCCCAAATACTGTAACCAAATGAGATATGAGGAATTCTGTGTTTTTCCGTCCAGGCCCTCAGGTAGCTTCTGCCAAGCACAATTTAGACATTTACCTGCTCCAACGCACCTGGATCCAGTTGCAGTCGTGTCTCTGTGGACGTCGGCCGAACAACACCAGACATTTACTCCATCAACAGGGGCATAAACATGTATTTTCTGAATATCGTGTTACGTAAACTGTAATTGAACATTAAGTAAATCCTGTCGACAGATTCTGATATTATTTCTGTTATGTTAAACCGCTTGGGCATTACGGCATGAGTCCATAGAGTAGTTGGAGATGTCAGAGATGCTCCGTTGGTCCGTTTCATTTAGTACGTGGTTGTCAGGGTTACTGATGGTTTACACTGATATGTCACTTATTAATTGGCTGCGAATATCTACAAGTTCAATTAAATTTGTTTTATCTGAATTGTTTGTCCTGTTTTTAAAAAGGTGATTTTAAATTTGAAAACTGTAAAAGAAATAAACCGAATGAATGAATGAATGAATGAATGAATGAATGAATGAATGAATGAATGAATGAATGAACGTGACCTGGAAACGGGTCCAGGGTGTACCCCGTCTTTCATCCATAGGCTGTTAGAACTGAAGCAAGTATAGATGATGAATGAATGAAATAAGTGGGGAAAAGAGTTCAATTCAATTTTATTTATATAGCGTCTAATACAACAAAAGTTGTCTTTAGACGCTTTCCAGAGACCCAGAACATGAACCCCCGAGCAATTATTAAATAAACAATGGCAGGTAAAAACTCCCCTAGTGGGCCGAGGGCCAGACTGGTGGGTCAGGGACGGCAACAGCACAGCAGGCAGGTGGAAGCAGCAACGGGATGACCGGGGGTGGGGACCGCAGGCCAGCACGCAGCTCCCGAAGCTCCGGCCCAATCAGCAAGTCCCAGGTTGGGGTGCAGGGTCGGGGAAAGGTTGAGAAGGGGCAGGGCCAGGGAGAGGAGTCTTGGCGGACAAATCTCTCCCCCGCCTGCCCGGGCCGTTACCCTGCCCCTCTCACTCCCACGCTGCAGGATCCGGTGTTTTACATTCAGAGATGCTCTTCGCCTTTTACCAACACCAGAGAGATGGTTTATTAAGAACACAAAGAGATTTACCAACACCAGCTAGAGGTTTATTAAACACTAACTATAGGCTTTACTAAACAGAAAGGTTTTAAGTTTAGTTTTAAAGGTGGAGGTGGTGTCAGCCTCCTTAACCCAGATTGGAAGTTGGTTCCAAAGTAATGGTGCCTGATAGCAGAACGCCCGCCCTCCAAATCTACATTTGGATACTCTAGGGCCGTTTCCGAATTCGCATACTGTACTACAAGTATACACTGATTTGGCCAAAGTGTAGTAAGTAGTATGCTGTATGTGAACAGAAGGAAATCTGCAGTGTGCGAAAAATACCCGGATGTCTTACTGATTTGGAAAAAAATCTGCAGCATGCATCAGACCAGCCTACCTCGCTTACTATATCCCAGAATGCAATGCGGCCTCAGCCGGGCAGTGCTTTTTTCTTTGTTTGTTCAAAGCTTTATTGAGAAAACACGGCGACCGGACAGTGATGTGATGGCAGAAAAGACTAGTTGCACCGTGGAGAGGGAGAAGGAGAAGTATGAATGTAAGTAAGAATGTAAGTAACTTTAATATATAACTTTTTAAATTCAATTTAGTGTAAGGACAAAGATTAAAAATTGTGACAAAGCTACGTTGCCCATTTGTAATGAATGTAGAACTTGGCATATTTGTCTTAACGTTAATACAAAGCGATAACGTAACGTTAAGTATGATGTAAAGTGATTTAAGTGTATGACAACGTTATATATCGGTAGTTCGTGGTATTTTCATGAAATAACTACTTTTCATTGCTGTGTTTTGACAGAGAATTTGTCCGGGAGCTGAAATAAATAAGAGATGCAGAGAGAGCGACTCGACAGAGAGCAGAAAAACTTTGTTAATAATAAAATAAAATGAAATTCAATAGACTGATATGTTCATTTTAATACATGTATTAAAATCCCTTTCCATCCCTTATGTCATTTCATCAATGAATGTGGTATTACTGCTATTACAACATTTAAGTGTTGAAACACTTTGCAATATTTCCAAACACTTTGCTGGATTTTAAGACAGAATGGCCGGTTTTCAGTGCAGCCCCTCCAGAGCTTCCAGCGTGCCTCCAGCCACATGTGTCCGCTCCCCAGGTCTCGTCCTCGGCTCCGGGGGAGAAAAATAACTTATTTGACAATATTCACCTGTTTCAAGTACATTTTCACTTGAAAAAGTAGGAAAAATCTGCCAGTGGGACAAGATTTATCTTCTCATTACAAGCAATAAAATCTTGTTCCACTGGCAGATTTTTCCACTTATTTAAAGTGAAAATCTACTTGAAACAGGTGAAAATTGTTGTTTTTTCCAGTAATGAGTCTTGTTTTAAGTGTAATGAGATTTTTTTAATAAAATGAAACATTTTAACTAGAAATAAGACAAATATTCTTGTTAAGATTTTGAGTTTTTGCAGTGATCCATTTCACTTATCCTGTGAAGGACAGAGTCATATTGATAAGTTCAGAAAAGTGTTTTTAATTGTTGTGTTTTGATGTATTTGATGTAAGCCCAGTGGATATTTAAAGCTTACAGAAGGCTGCATTTAACTGCTGCTATGTCATTCGTGCAGTATTTCTGCAGCTGTTTTGGTCACTGCTATTATTTGTAATATATTATATTATTTGTAATCAGCACAAATTATCTGTCCCCATATGATAAAATCCACCATCCCCCCCTGATTCATTTTTAATTATCTAACAGTTGTAGTTTTGTTTCGTCTGCAGTTTTGTCTGACTATAAAGTGAAGCTTCATGTTTTCTTTTTTTACTAGATAGATGAATACAGACAGTTCTATCTATCTATCTATAGTAAAAACATGAAGCTTCACTTTATATTCAGACAAACTAACGTGACAGCTACAACTGTTAGATTTCATCTATTAAACCAACATTTATCTTCCTAAATTATTTATTTCAGCCAGTGGTGATGCTCCACAGAGCAGGTTTCTCCCCGGGACGACAGCGCGGGTTGACCTAGCGATCACGTCTGTTCTCCGGCCGTGAGCTGCTGATGCGGCCGGACCGGCAGCTCTTTTGATCCCAAGAACATCGGATCAAATTTCTTAATAGGCGTTATTTGGATAAACTGAGCCCAGGGTGGATCTTAACGGTTACTTTTACGCCTGAAAAGATGTTAAAACTTAATAAAGTGGCATATTAACAGCGCTACAGCTGGAATTACAACAGCTTCTAGTCTGCTTTTAAATATCATCTTTCGCTGACGTTTTGGTGCGAGATGCATTCTGGGATACACTGTAGCACACTGCTGTGTGAACGGTCTGCTGGAGCAGCGTACTTGAATCGTTCATTTAGTAGGCAGTATACAGTGCATACTTTGCAGTATGTAGCATATAGTGCGGTAGTGTCCGAATTCGGAAACGACCTAGGACACAGGTGTCAAACTGAATCCCAGAAGGGTCGGTGTCCTGCATTTTTTAGATGTTTCACTGCTTTAACACACCTGATTCTAATTAATCATCGTCACCAGCTTGTCATCAAAGTCTGGATAGTTCTGTTGATGACACAGTCACTTGTATCATGGTGCAATGAAGCAGGGAAACATCCAAAACCTGCAGGGACACCGGCCCTCGAGGACTGGAGTCCGACACCCCTGGTCTAGGAACTACGAATAAACCTGCACTCCGAGAACGGAGAGCTCTGCCAGGAACATAAGGCACTATCAGGTCTTGCAAATAATGCGGAGCTAAGACGTTTTGGGCTTTATACACAAGTAATACAATTTTAAATTGGATTTTGAATTTTACGGGTAACCAATGGAACGACGCTAACACTGGAGTTTTTGGTTGGTGCTGTTTGTTTTGTTTTTTAACACATTTTAGTCACAAGAGCCTGAAAAACATCTGTATTCTGGGAGGTGCTTTATGCCTTTATGCCAGAAAGCCTAGTGGGTTGGCGTAAAGAGAAGTCCACGTAAGAATGCAGAGTGGTGGATGAATTCAGCTTTTCACCTGAAGGAAAGGACAAAAAATGAATTCTTTTTTTAAAAAAGATTTCAGTCTAGATAAAAGCTTGGTGCAGATTATTTGAAAGGCAACAAAAGTCATCTGAGGGAAACTACACAGAAAGTAAACAAGTTCAATGCAGTCCAATTAAATACAAAGATGCTATGATTCATTTATAATCAGGTTAATGCCCTTTTAATCTAAAGTCAGAATGAATATAAAGCCAGTTCTTGAAAAACTGGCCGATGAGACTGCAGAATCTTCACCTTAGTTCAATAACACCGTCCAGAACAAGCACAGGTGACAGTAGGGAGGAACAACGTCCGAAACAAACTTCAGGGAAGGGTGACCATCCGACCCGACCAGCTGGACGTTTGAGAGGTCAGAAAACAGTTTTCATCTATGAGGCACAAGATAATAATGACATTTAAAAAGAGCTCGGTGCATCATGGGAAGTCTAGGGATGGCAGGATGCACCGTCCTGATCAGGGGACTAAGGAGGACTAGATCAGGGGTCGGCAACCCAAAATGTTGAAAGAGCCATATTGGACCAAAAACACAAAAAACAATTAAAGCTGCAAGCAGCGATGAACGGGCCCTCGCACTCACGACCACCGTCCCCCATAAGCATATCGGAAAAGACACCACCCACGACTCTCTATGTCAAACCATTCAAAAGTTATAGCAGAAAAAAGGAACAACCAATCAGAAGAAGGGGCGGGGCTAATTCAGGCCAATGAAGGTCAAGGACTCCATACAGAATCTGATGACACCACCCACGACTCTCTATGTCAAACCATTCCAAAGTTATAGCAGAAAATCGGGACAACCAATCAGAAGAAGGGGCGGGGCTAATTCAGGCCAATGAAGGTCAAGGACTCAATACCGAGTCCCATGACACCACCCACGACTCTTTATGCCAAACCATTCAAAAGTTATGGCAGAGAAAAGTATTCTAGGGGGCGCTGTTGAGCCGTTAGGCAACGCCCATTAATGCAAACCATGAAATATCAAATGTATCGCCAGGCCTGGCTTGCATGCAAAATTTGGTGACTTTTGGAGAACTATCAAATATGGACCAATCAGATGAAGGGGACGAGCGCTTTTTCGCGTCTAGCGTCGCCACGGTAACACTTTTGAAAGAGAGAAGTAATGTGCGGCGTCACAGGACAGAGACGAACATTTTGATGTAAAAAAAACACAAAAATTGCTGACAAAAATTTCGGCATATTGCCAGGCTTGAACTCCCAACCTCTGGAACCAAAGACCGCAATAATCTGGCTGAGCTAAGTCTCGGATATTCCTTTCATTTGACCTACTGGGTTAGGACAGACCAACATAGCGATAAAATGTCTGGAACTTTTTTTTCCTAATTTTTTAAATATTTGTAAGTTATAAATATTAGTAAAACCCTACTATTTTAATTATTACTTTTTCTGTAACCATTCTGCCAAGGTTGTAACCGGGCTGAGCCGGGAATATTTCTGAGGTCACCACATTACAGGGAACTGATTGGTCGGGGGGGCGGGGCCGTCATCACCCTACTCGCCACTGATTGGTCGGGGGGCGGGGCTGGTCATCACCATACTCGCCACTGATTGGTCGGGGGGCGGGGCCGTCATCACCCTACTCGCCACTGATTGGTCGGGGGGCGGGGCCGTCATCACCCTACTCGCCACTGATTGGTCGGGGGGCGGGGCCGTCATCACCCTACTCGCCACTGATTGGTCAGGGGGCGGGGCCGGCAGATGTTTGAATCAGGAAGCGGGAGTCAGCGCGAGAGCGACTGGCGGCTCACGGCGATTTTATTATAAAAAAAGGACAACCAATCAGAAGAAGGGGCGGGGCTAATTCAGGCCAATGAAGGTAAAGGACTCCATAAAGAATCTGATGACACCACCCACGACTCTCTATGTCAAACCATTCAAAAGTTATAGCAGAAAATCGGGACAACCAATCAGAAGAAGGGGCGGGGCTAATTAAGGCCAACGAAGCTTAAGGACTCATTACAGAGTCCCATGACACCACCCACGACTCTCTATGTGAAACCATTCAAAAGTTATGGCAGAGAAAAGTATTCTAGGGGGCGCTGTTGAGCCGTTAGGCCACGCCCATTAATGCAAACCATGAAATATCAAATGTATCGCCAGGCCTGGCTTGCATGCCAAATTTGGTGACTTTTGGAGAACTATCAAATATGGACCAATCAGATGAAGGGTGGCGCGCTTTTTGGCGTCTAGCGTCGCCACGGTAACACTTTTGAAAGAGAAAAGTAATGCGTGTAGTCGCAGGATAGAGACGCACATTTTGATGTATAACACATCTGGGTTCATGTTACGGTTCGGGCCGTATTAATTCTCGAAGGAATGGCATATATTGCTCCAAAATTACGTGATTCATTCAGAATGTTCAAAATGGCCGACTTCCTGTTCGGTTTCGGCCATGGCGCCAAGAGACTTTTCTGTAAGTTGCGACATGATACAGGTGTGTACCGATTTTCGTTCATGTACGTCAAAGCGTATTATGGGGCTTGAGGCGCAAAGTTTTTTCGGTCTGAACCAATCAGATGAAGGGTGGGCGCGCTTTTTGGCGTCTAGCGTCGCCACGGTAACGCTTTTGAAAGAGAAAAGTAATGCGTGGTGTCGGAGGATGGAGACGCACATTTTGATGTATAACACACTTGGGGGCACGTTACGGTTCGGGCCGTATTAACTGCCGAAGGAAGGGCATAAATTTCGCCAAAATGACACAATTATTTCAAAATGGCCGACTTCCTGTTCGGTTTCGGGCATGGCTCCAAGAGACTTTTCTTGAAGTTGTGCCATGATACAGGTGTGTAGCGATTTTCGTGCATGTACGTCAAACCGTATCGTGGGGCTTGAGGCACAAAGTTTTCAAGGGGGCGCTGTTGAGCCATTTTGCCACGCCCATTAATGCAAACCATTAAATATCAAATTTTTCGCCAGGCCTGGCTTGGGTGCAAAATTTGGTGACTTTTTGGGCACGTTTAGGGGGGCAAAAAGGCCCTCCTTTCGTCAGAAAAATAATAAGAATAATAATAATAATTAAAGCTGCAAGCAGCAATGAACGGGCCCTCGCACTCACGGCCACCGCCCCCCCATAAGCATATCAGAAATGACACCACCCACGACTTCCTTTGTCAAACCATTGAAAAGCTATAGCAGAAAAAAGGGACAATCAATCAGAAGAAGGGGCGGGGCTAATTCAGGCCAATGAAAGTCAAGGACTCCATACAGAATCTGATGACACCACCCACGACTCTCTATGTCAAACCATTCCAAAGTTATAGCAGAAAATCGGGACAACCAATCAGAAGAAGGGGCGGGGCTAATTAAGGCTAACGAAGCTTAAGGACTCATTACAGAGTCCCATGACACCACCCACGACTTCCTATGTCAAACCATTCAAAAGTTATAGCAGAAAATCGGGACAACCAATCAGAAGAAGGGGCGGGGCTAATTCAGGCCAATGAAGGTCAAGGGCTCCATAAAGAATCTGATGACACCACCCACGACTCTCTATGTCAAACCATTCAAAAGTTATGGCAGAGAAAAGTATTCTAGGGGGCGCTGTTGAGCCGTTAGGCCACGCCCATTAATGCAAGGCATGAAATATCAAATTTATCACCAGGCCTGGCTTGCATGCAAAATTTGGTGACTTTTGGAGAACTATCAAATATGGACCAATCAGATGAAGGGGGGGCGCGCCTTTTGGCGTCTAGCGTCGCCACGGTAACACTTTTGAAAGAGAAAAGTAATGCGCGTAGTCGCAGGATGGAGACGCACATTTTGATGTATAACACACTTGGGGACACGTTACAGTTCGGGCTGAATTAATTGCCGAATGAATGGCATAAATTTCGCCAAAATGACACGATTAATTCAAAATGGCCGACATCCTGTTCGGTTTCGGGCATGACCCCAAGAGACTTTTGTTTAAGTTGCGCCATGATACAGGTGTGTACCGATTTCCGTGCATGTACGTCTAACAGTATTGCGGGGCTTGAGGCACAAAGTTTTCAAGGGGGCGCTGTTGAGCCATTTTGCCACGCCAATTAATGCAAACCATTAAATACCAAATTTATCGCCAGGCCTGGCTTGGGTGCAAAATTTGGTGCCTTTTGGGGAACTATCAAATATGGACCAATCACATGAAGGGGGGGTGCGCTTGTTGGCGTCTAGCGTCGCCACGGTAACACTTTGGAAAGAGAAAAGTAATGCGTGTAGTCGCAGGATGGAGACGCACATTTTGATGTATAACACATCTGGGTTCACGATACGGTTCGGGCTGAATTAACTCTCGAAGGAATGGCATATATTGCTCCAAAATTACGCGATTAATGCAGAATGTTCAAAATGGCCGACTTCCTGTTCGGTTTTGGCCATGGCGCCAAGAGACTTTTCTTTTAGTTGCGACATGATACAGGTGTGTACCGATTTTCGTTCATGTACGTCAAAGCGTATTATGGGGCTTGAGGCGCAAAGTTTTTTCTGTCTGAACCAATCAGATGAAGGGTGGGCACGCTTTTTGGCGTCTAGCGTCGCCACGGTAACGCTTTCGAAAGAGAAAAGTAATGCGTGGGGTCGGATGATGGAGACGCACATTTTGATGTATAACACACTTGGGGGAACGTTACAGTTCGGGCTGAATTAACTTTCGAAGGAATGGCATAAATTTCGCCAAAATGACACGACTAATTCAAAATGGCCGACATCCTGTTCGGTTTCGGGCATGACCCCAAGAGACTTTTGTTTAAGTTGTCCCATGATACAGGTGTGTACCGATTTTCGTCCATGTACGTCTAACAGTATCGTGGGGCTTGAGGCACAAAGTTTTCAAGGGGGCGCTGTTGAGCCATTTTGCCACGCCCATTAATGCAAACCTTTAAATATCAAATTTTTCGCCAGGCCTGACTAGGGTGCAAAATTTGGTGACTTTTTGGGCATGTTAAGGGGGGCAAAAAGGCCTTCACTTTGTCAGGAAAATAATAATAATAATAATAATAATAAAAATTCCTGCAAATACAATAGGGCCTTCGCACTGAAGGTGCTCGGGCCCTAATAAAAAAAATACAAATAATTCCTACAGATACAATAGGGCAAATAATTCCTACAGATACAATAGGGCCTTCGCACTGAAGGTGCTCGGGCCCTAAATATGTCTGGATCCGCAAAAAATGAAAAGTCTTGTATAAGCCTTAGAATGAAGGCAACACATGCTGTATGTTTCTATATTAGTTAGAACTGGGGGAAGATTTTGTTTTTTCATTACACTCATTTCATTGCACTTCGAGAAAAAAAGTCAAAATGTCGAGAAAAAAGTCGAAATTTCGAGAAAAAAGTCAAAATTTCGAGAAAAAAGTTGAAATGTCAAGATTAATGTTGAAGTACAATCTTGAGACAAAAGTCGAAATGTCAAGAAAAAAATAGAAATGATGAGAAAAAAGTCAAAATGTCGAGAAAAAAGTCAAAATTTTGAGAAAAAAGTCGAAATGTTGAGAAAAAAGTCAAAATTTCGAGAAAAAAGTTGAAATGTTGAGATTAAAAAGGAAAGGAAAGGGGAAGAAAAAAAGAGGAAAAAAAGAGAAAAAATAAGAAAAAGAAGAAAAAAGAGAAAAAAGAAGAAAAAAGATGCTGTATGTTTCTATATTAGTTAGAACTGGGGGAAGATTTTGTTTTTTCATTACACTCATTTCATTGCACTTCGAGAAAAAAAGTCAAAATGTCGAGAAAAAAGTCGAAATTTCGAGAAAAAAGTCGAAATTTCGAGAAAAAAGTTGAAATGTCAAGATTAATGTTGAAGTACAATCTTGAGACAAAAGTCGAAATGTCAAGAAAAAAATAGAAATGATGAGAAAAAAGTCAAAATGTCGAGAAAAAAGTCAAAATTTTGAGAAAAAAGTCGAAATGTTGAGAAAAAAGTCAAAATTTCGAGAAAAAAGTTGAAATGTTGAGATTAAAAAGGAAAGGAAAGGGGAAGAAAAAAAGAGGAAAAAAAGAGAAAAAATAAGAAAAAGAAGAAAAAAGAGAAAAAAGAAGAAAAAAGGGAAAAAGAAGAAAAAAGAGAAAAAAAGAAAAGAAAGAAGAAAAAAAGGAAAAAAAGGTCAAACATTTTTGAAAAAGCTCCAGGAGCCACTAGGGCGGCGCTAAAGAGCCGCGGGTTGTCGACCCCTGGACTAGATTCTCTCCATCCCTCCAATGAAGGGTTTTTTGTACGTTTACAATATTGCAAAGCTGAAGAAAATACGTTTTTGAAACTTTTTCTGTGATTTAAAGATCAAATCCTGGTCAAATCAAACGCCAGAGTTCCTCAGAGTAAATGCCAAAGTGATGCCATCAAAAGTTACCGCACGACAGATTCAACCAAGCTGCAATTACACGTGTTTTGGTTACGTTATTTTGAGGAGAAACAAAGTTTAGGTTTGAACTGACACACGTGACCCACAAAGTGGCTTTCTGCAGAAAGCAGCTCTGAAACATAGTGATTTAAATTTGACATTCAGAGGACATCTTTTGTTTACATTATGCATTTTTACCAGGAGGCTTTTACTGATTTCTAAACTTCTATTTCCCGAGTAAATGATCAAATGTATTTGGATGCGGTCCAGTAAACAAACTGAACACTCCAGTGGTTATTATTCACGGTGACTGAGTAGAGAATATATCGACCTCTCGTACTTAAATTAGACGTAAATCTACTGTCATTATGTGCACAACTGGTTTTCAGGTGTAAAAACGCAGCTTGCCATCATCGTTCCTTTAACCCGAGCCCTCATTAGTTATGTTTTGATGTTCTTGGCTACCCCCCACCTCCTCCTCCCACGCAGCCAAACACATGAAACTTGACGGTATGCGCTGGTTTCAAAACCATTTCGCTCACTTATTAAAATGAGACAATGTGTTTATGATCGCCCCCCTCCGCTGTGTCTCTCCTGCCTTTGATGCATCCTCCCTGCGTCAGCCTCCAATGTTAGATATTCAAATCTAGTTACATTTATTTTTGTTTCCTTTATAGCAGATGGGCACATCTGACAGACTGACTATTAGGTGTTATTATTTCCCCTTTTTTTTTTCTTTCAAAAGACACCACTTCATACGCTGCACGCACTCCTCGTCTGATTGAGGAGGTTGCAGCCGTTGTCATGAAGCTTTGAACAAAAAGAAACTCTTTGAATAAAGACGCATGGAAGGAGTTGTTGTTTCTTCTTTTCCTTTGTGAATCAGCTCAGGTGTAAAACACTTCGCCGGTCAGGAGGTCGCCCCTCGCTCTGTGATGTCCACTGCTGTTATCTTGGACTACCTGTCCCACATCTGCTCGGGAAAACAAACTGAAAACCTCCAGCTCACGACGAGAGTGTCGGGGGAACGGTGATGCAAATGTAATACCCAAAAGAAAATGCCAAAATACCCATAAGCACATATCAGATCAGATCAGGGGGATTTAATCAGAGGTGTCAAAAGTATTCACATTCATTACTCAGGTAGAAGTATAGATACTAGAGTTTAAAAATACTCCTGTAGAAGTTGAAGTATCAACTCAAGTTTTTTACTCAAGTAAAAGTATAAAAGTACTGGTTTCAAAACTACTTAAAGTATAAAAGTAAAAGTAATGTAAAGGGGAAAAAAGCCATTAAGGACAAAAGCCATTGAAAATGAATGTATCTTAGTATAATGTAAATATATTAAAGAACCATATATGTGTACTATTGAGCATTAACATGTGTTTCAGAGAGCAGGAGATATGATGACTAGTTGCCTATAAGTATTGTAATGGTGCAAAAAGTCAAACTTCAGAGGCATGTTATCATTTATCCTAACCTTTATTGGAATGTACATCCAAGTTTAGTTGCAGGAATCTGAGGGAACGGATGTAAGAACAAAACTGGACAAGAACATCTGAAACAACCACAACCAAATTCACTCTATCCGGATGGAGCAATTTAACTGGATAGTTTTTTTTTAAAGGCCGAAATGAACGAGGCTGTTTTAAAATGTAAGGAGTAAAAAGTACAGATAATTGCGTGAAAATGTAAGGAGTAAAAGTAAAAAGTCGGCTGAAAAATAATTACTCCAGTGAAGTATAGATAACCAAAATTTCTACTTAAGTAAGGTAACGAAGTATTTTTACTTCGTTACTCGACACCTCTGAATCTGATCTGTCTGGACAATAAAAGACAAAACTCCTGACTTCATCTCATTTTATCTCACGTAAACCCTCACAATGGATCAGATTTATGAACAATAAATCCTCTAATGACGGCTGGTATGTCCAAAAATGTGTCAACTACTTCAACTACTTCTTCAGATGTTGGCAGTTCTTTAAATTGTGGAGAGGAGCTTTTTCTTTTTATCTACTTACTGACGTCTGTGTTTGTAGTTGGTTAAGTGATGACCGTCACAAGCCTGTCGGGATCCATGGAGTCACTTGTTCGGTGGCTTTAGCATCAGGATATCTGAGGACTACGACCAGTACTGGAGTTGAGGGGGGATGAGGGGGGATGGCATCCCCCCTGAAATAAAAACGGTCCAAATCATCCCCCCTGTAAAACTGTCATCCCTCCTTTCCATCCCTTATGTCATTTCATCAATGAATGTGGTTTTACTGCTATTTCCACATTTAGAGTCATCACCAGAAAAATAACTTATTTGACAATTTTCACCTGTTTCAAGTAAATTTTCACTTGAAATAAGTAGAAAAATCTGCCAGTGGAACAAGATTTATCTTCTCATTACAAGCAAAGAAATATTGTTCCACTGGCAGATTTTTCTACTTATTTCAAGTGAAAATCTACTTGAAACAGGTGAAAATTGTTGTTTTTTTCCAGTGATGAGTCTTGTTTTAAGTGTAATGAGATTTTTTTTACTAAAATGAGACATTTTAACTAGAAATAAGACAAATATTCTTGTTAAGATTGTGAGTTTTTCCAGTGATCCATGTTACTTATCCTGTGAAGGACAGAGTCATATTGATAAGTTCAGAAAACTGTTTTTTATTGTTGTGTTTTGATGTATTTGATATAAGCCCAGTGGATATTTAAAGCTTACAGAAGGCTGCATTTAACTGCTGCTATGTCATTCCTGCAGTATTTCTGCAGCTGTTTTGGTCACTGCTATTATTTGTAATATATTATATTATTTGTAATCAGCACAAAGTATCTGTCCCCATATGATAAAATCCACCATCCCCCCTGATTCTTACAACTCGAGTACTGCATATATGCCATAGAAAACATAAAAATTTAAAATTTTAATAAAATAAAATGAGAAAAAAAAGAAAATACAAAATAATAACAAAAAAATAATAAAAACAAGACAAACAATTTCTGTGAGAAACCTCGGTGTTGTTTTCGATTAGGATTTGTCGTTTAAACCATATGTTAATCAGGTTTGTAAAATAGCGTTTTTCCATCTCCGTAATATTGCAAAAATTAGGAAAATCCTCTCGCAGAGTGATGCAGAAAAACTAATTCATGCGTTTGTATCTTCTAGACTAGATTACTGTAATGTGTTGTTAGCAGGATGTCCAAGTAATTTGCTGAATAGGCTCCAGCTGATCCAGAATGCAGCAGCACGAGTACTGACAGGAATTAGCAGGAGAGACCACGTCTCTCCAGTGTTAGCGTCGCTCCATTGGCTACCTGTAAAATTCAGAATTCAATTAAAAATTGTATTACTTGCATATAAAGCCCAAAACGGCTTAGCTCCGCAGTATTTACAAGACCTGATAGTGCCTTATGTTCCTGGCAGAGCTCTCCGCTCCCAGGGTGCAGGTTTACTTGTAGTTCCTAGAGTATCTAAATGTAGATTTGGAGGGCGGGCGTTCTGCTATCAGGCACCATTACTATGGAACCAATTTCCAATCTGGGTTAAGGAGGCTGACACCACCTCCACCTTTAAAACTAAACTTAAAACATTTCTGTTTAGTAAAGCCTATAGTTAGTGTTTAGTAAACCTCTAGCTGGTGTTGGTAAATCTCTAGGTAGTGTAAACTCTAGTGTGTTAGAGTCAGTAGTCATAGTTGCAGCTATAGAACAAGACTATAATAGTTAGTCTCAAATATAGCTTCGCGGTAGATATGCTGCTATAGGCTTATGCTGCAGGGGGGCACCGACATGATCGATGGGCGGTGCCTCTCACCCTTCTTCTCCTCTCCTTTTCCCTTCCTCTCTTCTCCATTTCCATTTTTATTTATTATAAATATCTCATAGCTATCATTTTTGTCCATCGTTCCTGTAGTTTCTTGTGCCGGCCCCCCTTTTTTCTCTTTTGTGCATGTTTGCAGGCCGGAGCCTCTGGAGCTGCGTTCTGGCCTGCGTTCCCGGTCCCCCCCCCCCTGGTCATTCCGCTGCTGCTTCCACCTGCCTGCTGTGCTGTTGACGTCCCTGACCCACCAGTCTGGACCTTGGCAGGAGGGTCCCCCCTTTATGATCCAGGTCCAGGTTTCTTCCTCCTAAAGGGGAGTTTTTCCTTGCCACTGTTTGGCTTAAGGTTTTTCTCCCACTATGGGAGTTTTTACCTAACATTGTTTATGTAATAATTGCTCGGGGGTTTATGTTTATGTTTATGTTTATGTTTATGTTTATGTTCATGTTCTGGGTCTCTGGAAAGCGTCTAGAGACAATATCTGTTGTATTAGACGCTATATAAATAAAATTGAATTGAATTGAATTGAATGGAAAAACAATTAATAAACAAAGATCAAGGCATAATTAAACTAGCCCAGTGCTTCTCAAAGTGTGGGGCGCGCCCCACTGGTGGGGAACGGAGACATGACAGGTGGGGCGCGAGCCGCGCGACAAACGGGAGGAAGTTTTCAATTTCATGCCTATTTTACTATAAATGCTATTGACAATAAAGATAATTCATTCTAAACAAAACACACACAAACACACACACACACACACACACACACAAACATAGTAATATTTAATAGCTAAAATTATTAAAAAGCATTAGGAAACCAGAGAAAAATGTACCGGAACTAAAACAAATACAATGATTGACATCGGAATGTTAATTGGGGCGGGCCGTTACTGTAGCTGCTACATTGTATCCGATTGTATCAGTAGCCTACAACAAGGCAGCAGGTAACTGTGAGCAAGATGGATAGATTTGTGACACGGAAGAGAAAAGAGCCAGCAACATCACACACACAAGACAAGACAGAGGGGCCAAGTCAACCAAAAATCCAACCAAAAAGAAAATATGACGAAAGCTATCTTGGTCTCGGATTTACGGTTTCAGTGGTCGGTGCAGAGGAGAGACCGATGTGTGTTCTGTGTCTGAAGCCGTTAGCAGCAGACAGCATGAGACCAAACAAACTAAGAAGACACCTGGAGACAACACACCCCAGTCACGCTACCAAACCACTGGATTTCTTTAAAAGAAAACTGGCTGAATATCAACAGCAGGAGCAACGCATGGCAAAGGCTGCGTCAGTTAACTGCCAAGCACAAATGGCCTCATACAGAGTTGCATACAGAATCGCCCAATGTAAAAAGCCACATACAATTGCTGAGGAGCTGATTTTGCCCGCTGCTCTTGACATGGTGACAGCAATGATCGATGAGAAAAGCGCAGCCAAATTGAAAACTATCCCGCTTTCAAATGACACAATTGCGAGGCGTATATGTGACATGTCAGATGATCTTGAAGATCAACTGATACAAAACATAAAAGACACTCGTTTTGCATTGCAAGTGGATGAGGCTACCGACAGCAATAAGGACACTTTGTTTATTTCATACGTCCGCTTCGTGAACAACGGGTCAATGTGCGAGGATTTGCTCTTTTGCAAGTACGTAAAAAAGAGAGCCACGGCTGATGAGCTATTTAAGATCATGGACAGTTATTTTAAAGAACACGGTCTTAAATGGGAAAATTGTGTGGATTTTTGCTCTGATGGCGCACAGACCATGGCAGGGAAAAGGAACGGGCTGCAGGCACTGATAAAGAAGGTTGCTCCAGATGCGCACTGGACGCACTGTGTCATTCACAGGGAAGCGCTCGCGTCAAGACAGCTCAGCCCTGAACTCAACGAGGTTTTAACAGAGGTTGTGGGCATTGTTAATTTCATTAAAACCCGACCCCTGAAAGCGCGACTGCTCTCTGCACTTTGCGAGGAGATGGGAGCTGATCACACATCCGTGCTGTTTCACAGCGAAGCAAGGTGGCTCTCCAGGGGCAAAGTGTTGTCCTGCGTCTTTGAGCTGAGAGTGGAGATTCGACTTTTTTTGGAGGAGGAGCGCATGTCCGAGGCTGCAAACAAATTCAGAGATGAACAATTTCTGTTGAAGCTGGCCTATCTCAGCGATGTTTTTTGCAAGCTGAATGACTTAAATCTTCAGCTACAGGGCAAAGACAAGCACCTACCTCACCTGGCAGATAAGATCACTGCGTTCTCCCGAAAACTCGAGGCATGGGGCAGACGCCTCGATCAGCAAAATGTAGAGGTCTTTGAGAACCTGAGTGAAGTTGCTGAAACCAGTCACACTGGAGCCACCACAGTGATCCCCTGTATAAAGCAGCACATCTCTTCTCTGAGAGAAATGTTTCAGAAATATTTCCCGAACAACAGTGCTCAGTATGCCTGGATTATGGATCCATTCAGTGCAGCAGGTTGGTATTTTAAGATTTTATTGATCATGTCGACGTCCCTGACTCCCCCAGTCTGGCCTTCGGCAGGAGGGTCCCCCCTTATGAGCCTGGTCCTGCTCAAGGTTTCTTCCCTCCTAAAGGGGAGTTTTTCCTTGCCACTGTTTGGCTTAAGGCTTTTCTCCCACTAAGGGAGTTTTTACCTGCCATTGTTTATATAATAATTGCTCGGGGGTTTATGTTTATGTTTATGTTTATGTTTATGTTCATGTTCTGGATCTCTGGAAAGCGTCTAGAGACAACATCTGTTGTATTAGACGCTATATAAATAAAATTGAATTGAATTAATCAATCATATATTTTATTTATGTTGTATATACTTACTAACTGAAATATACAGATTTCTTCATGTTTATTATGCAATGAAAAATAAAGTAATCCAATTTTTTTATTCTATCTGCAGTGCCTGCTGATTTGAGCCAACCTGAAGAGGACCAATTCATTGACATGACCTCTGACTCCACCCTGAGGCTGAGGTTTACAGCTCACACTCTTAGTGAGTTCTGGATTGGAGTTGAAAGGGAATATCCCCTCATCGGACAGAAAGCTCTTAACATCCTTCTTCCCTTTGCAACTTCATATCTCTGCGAGATAGGCTTTTCAGCTGTAGCTTCTCTGAAAACAAAGCACAGATCCCAGCTCAACATTGAGCATGATTTGAGGGTGGCAGTTTCCAGCCTGCAACCCCGTTTTGAAAAGATGTGCAGGGCAAAACAGGCACACTGCAGCCACTAGTACTGTGTTGCAGGGAAAGTTCACTTGTTTATGTTTTAGTTTTTTGCACAGATTGCAAATTAAGTTGGCGCAACTGCACTTTTATTTTCTCTTTTTGAACTTTGTGCAGTGCAAAACAGGCACACTGCAGCCACTAATGCAGGGAAAGTTAACTTGTTTATGTTTTAGTTTTTTGCACAGATTGCAAATAAGTTGGCACAACTGCACTTTTAATTTCTCATTTGAACTTTTTGCAGTGCAAAACAGGCACACTGCAGCCACTAATGTAGGGAAAGTTCACTTGTTTATGTTTTAGTTTTTTGCACAGATTGCAAATTAAGTTGGCGCAACTGCACTTTTATTTTCTCTTTTTGAACTTTGTGCAGTGCAAAACAGGCACACTGCAGCACTAATGCAGGGATAGTTCTCTTGTTTATGTTTTTGCAAATAAAGCTATTCTGTTGTTCTAATAAAGTTGTTCTCTTTTTGAACTTCGTGTTAATTGTTGTTTTTGATTTTGATTCAGTATCAAATATGACTGATATACTTGGTGCTAGTAATTTCAATACATTTAAAATAATTTCAAGTAATTCGTCAAGATTTCTGTTGGGGCGACGGGGGCAAGTGGGGCTTGAAAATCCCCACTTGTTCAAAGTGGGGAATGACGAAAAAAGTTTGAGAACCACTGAACTAGCCTATCAATGTACAATGCCCCTCTACACAAAATAAAGTGAAAATGAAATGAAATGAAATGTGTTGGTCGGCCTAAGTTCCCACCGTCACCTGCCTCTCATGAACTGGGGAAGAAGAAGAAGTGGAAGGATGGGCAGCAGACTAAATACACACAAATCCACCGTTTGTGATGGAGGCCCAAAGGTGAACATTGATTATTGATCTGACGGCTGCTTGTGTTGGAGTTTATAAGAATCAGCTGCAGGCGGAGGCCACAACTAAGTGCTGGGACAAGTGGAACAAGTGGAGTGTTTATTTCCACTCACCGTGCTCCAAATCAGACATCGCCGCCGTTTCTTGTCACCGGCAGAATCCAAAAGAGGTACTTAAATTCGATTTACTTGCTCTAACGTGATTTAAATGAGCCCCTCGGCTCCGGCGTGCAGATTGACAGCGTTGTCTTTATCGCCACTTTGTTTTATTTTTGGCTGTTTACTCTGCCTCTCCGCTGTCAGACTTTAAATGAGCCCGCTCAGATCTACTGAGATACGCAGACAGTTGCTATCCTTTTCATGTTGCAAGTGCTTTATTTGACAAATATGAAAAGGTATTCAAGAAAAGAGCTGACACGTTTTGCTTTGCCCTGTTTCTCGACTGCAAAGAGCCGAGCAGGAAGAAGTCAAGCCCGTAACACTTATAACAAGAGGAACCAGGAGAAGCAGAGGAAAGTGTCAAACCTCTCATGTTTGGGAGGTTTGTCAGGTCAAAGTCATTAGTTGCAACTTCACGTGCACCTATTTCTGTAAAATAAAGCCTGCAGCGGAGTTTACTTTAATTATGAGTCCCATATGTGTTTCAGTTTCATTCACTTTCACCCAAAGAACTCCAGTAGACTCAATATGATATCACAAAAGTGTGTTAAATCGTTTGTCCCAGGAATAATCTTAGAAGTGCATAACAGATCCGGTCCTTACGGGCCGCCGTGTTTAGATAACGCTCAGAAGTAGAAGCACGTGAAATCTACTGTGATGGATGGAGGTAAACAGGAAGATGGATGCAACTCTGTCGTTTGGTTGCAACTGGAACCAGAAGACCATTAAAACAATTAACTAGTCACTCCCTGTCCAAACTTTTCCCATATTTCTGCAGCTCCTACAGATATTAACTAAAACAGCCCCGGTAGAAATACGTCCAATTTCTATTAATCAAGTCAGAATTGTCTTATTTTAGGCAAGAATTGACTTGCAACTGTGGGAAGAAACATTCTCTTGACTAAAAAAACAAGCAAAATAGTCTAAGATAGTGAATGTGCCCGTTTGAGGATAATCAGGAGCAGAAAAGGTCACTGAAGTCAACCTGCACTGCAAAAACTCAAAATCTTACCAGGAATACTTGTCTTATTTCAAGTTAAAAGTGCTAATTTTTAGTCAACTTGTTATTTGACAATTTTCACCTGTTTCAAGTAAATTTTCACTTGAAATAAGTAGAAAAATCTGCCAATGGGACAAGATTTATCTTCTCATTACAAGCAAAAGAATCTTAATAATTTTAAGTGAAAATCTACTTGAATCAGGTGAAAATTGTTGTTTTTTCCAGTGATGAGTCTTGTTTTAAGTGTAATGAGATTTTTTTTGACTAAAAATGAAACATTTTAATTAAAAATAAGACACATATTCTTGTTAAGATTTTGAGTTTTTGCAGTGTGGGGACTTGGGCACCGAGATACATTTTGAACTAAACTCAAGACACTGAAGGCAAGGAAACGTAAACACAGCAAAAACAGGGATCCTAAAGGTGATGGAGGGGCAGAGGTGGGTAGAGTAGCCAAAAATTGTACTCAAGTAAATGTAACGGAGTAAATGTAACTCGTTACTACCCACCTCTGTGGAGGGGATGATGATGGAGGGAGGGAGGAAGAACGGCGAGCAGGAAGCCTCCAGATCGCTGGCCTCGTCCAAGAGAAGGAAGTAAAACTAACTGCAATGAAGAAAGATGAAGTACAAAAACACAACTGGGAGTGAAGTTGGCCTATGTGCATTAAAAAAAACTGTTACAACAATAAAACAATAAAAATGGATAAAGCTGATACATTTTTCCTACAGAAAAATGCAATTCTGAATTGTTTCATAAAAGAGGGTTCGGACTAAATGGCGCATGTGATTTTCTTGCTTGTGTTGTTCTTTAGATGTAAGTCGCTTTGGATAAAAGCGTCTGCTAAATGACAAGCAGTAAATCAAATGATTTGAAACAAAAAGATGAGACTCAGCAGACATCAACACTCGGATGACATGATGTTGAGGGACGACTTTAATCAGGATTTAAAGGCTTTGAGGAGAAATCATGGACAGAGAAACTCTACTTTAACAGACGCATGAAGAAAATAAAGCTTAAAAACAGAGTTCCTAAATGTAAGAATGTGAGTAGATTTGCAAATGTCAAATTAATAGTAAATGAAGCTGGTGGAACTTGTGCTTAAAGGGAAGGTCCTCGGCTGAAACTGGTCCCCAGTGGTCTCAACCCCCCGGAGGGAGAGAACAATCGCTCATCTAGAGTTTATATATTTATTTATCTTGTGTTTTTTTCAAGTGTCCTTTCTTTTCTACCTCAGTTTTCTTTATTGTATTACAATATTGTTATTATAGCGGAATGCTATGACAACAACATTTCCCCTTGTGATGGATAAAGTCATCCATCCATCCATCCATCCATCCATCCATCCATCCATCCATCCATCCATCCATCCATCCATCCATCCATCCACCCATCCATCATCCATCAATTCAATTCAATTCAATTCAATTTTATTTATATAGCGTCTAATACAACAGATGTTGTTTCTAGACGCTTTACAGAGATCCCGAGGCTCCGGCCTGCAAACATGCACAAAAAAGAGAAAAGGGGGGGCCAGCACAAGAAACTACAGGAGCGTTGGACAAGACGATAGCTATGAGACATTTATAAAAATGGAAATGGAGAAGAGAGGAAGGGAAAAGGAGAGGAGAAGAAGGGTGAGAGGCACCGCCCAGCGGATCATGTCGGTGCCCCCTGCAGCATAAGCCTATAGCAGCATATCTACCGCAAAGCTATATTTGAGACTAACTATTATAGTCTTGTTCTATAGCTGCAACTATGACTACTGACTCTAACACACTAGAGTTTACACTACCTAGAGATTTACCAACACCAGCTAGAGGTTTACTAAACACTAACTATAGGCTTTACTAAACAGAAATGTTTTAAGTTTAGTTTTAAAGGTGGAGGTGGTGTCAGCCTCCTTAACCCAGATTGGAAGTTGGTTCCATAGTAATGGTGCCTGATAGCAGAACGCCCGCCCTCCAAATCTACATTTAGATACTCTAGGAACCTCGAGTAAACCTGCACTCTGAGAGCGGAGAGCTCTGCCAGGAACATAAGGCACTATCAAATCTTGTAAATACTGCAGAGCTGAGCCGTTTTGGGCTTTATATGCAAGTAATAACATTTTTAATTGGATTCTGAATTTTACAGGTAGCCAATGGAGCAACGCTAACACTGGAGAGACATGGTCTCTCCTGCTGACTCCTGTCAGTACTCATGCATCCATCCATCATCCATCCATCCATCATCCATCCATCCATCCATCCAACATCCATCCATCCATCCAACATCCATCCATCCATCCAACATCCATCCATCCATCCAACATCCATCCATCCATCCATCCATCCATCCATCCATCCATCCATCCATCCATATATCCATCCATCAGTGATGGCGGCATCCGGGGTGGAACGTCCCACAGGGCAGATTCATTATGAGCTTTTCCTTCAACTCCCTGGCAGCGTCACTGCAGCAGCCGGTCCGTGACTGCGTGGTGAACTTAACCCAGCGTTGGGTCTGGGACCGGTCCTAGCTGCGATGGCAGATCTGGCAGCACTCCAGGCAGAACTCCAGGCACTCGGCCGACTCGCAGCACGGCTCGCCGCAGGACTGGAACAGGACGGAGTGGCAGTGGGCGTGGCAGCCCAGCTCCTCCACCGGCGCCTCCTGGGCGGCGGCGCAGCAGCGGCCGCAGGCGCGGCAGCAGGACGAGCAGACGCCCTGCAGGCAGGAGGAGCAGGCCCCCAGCAGCCCCAGCAGCAGCGCTGAGCCCTGGCACCACAGGCACGCCAGCAGCAGGTGGAAACACCCGTCTGAGGAAACATTCACACAAACACACCGGGGGCATGGATGTATTAAATAACTGGATAGGAGACAGGAAAATGGCCACCCATTCATTTACATGTAAATTGCTCACCTAGCGCATACGCCGAAAAATTTCCTGACTTCCGGGTTTACTTCCGCGTTAACGGGCCCATAGAGCATGTGCAGTTGAGTCACCTCCCATGATGCTCTGGGGCAATGACGCGAATATTAATATAATATGTATTAATATAATATATTAATTAATGTATATTATTACATGTATATTATTACATATATTATTAATGTATTAATATGATATAATTATATAATATATATTAATATAATACATCCATGGAGTGCACGGACACGGCCGTGACGTCAGCTAAGGACGTAGGTTTGCATAGGGACGGTAGGGACATAACACTACCAACTTTTCAGGAGGCTCAAATTGTCCCCACCAACTTTTAAGCAACCTTATTTGCATTATATAATGAGTTCAGATATGAAAGTAATTTAGACTGTCTTCCCAAATGTTGTAAGGATAGAATTGACCCTACCATTATTAAGTGAATTATTTTCATTATGTTAAGACTTACATTTACCCCTTTTCACTTGCTGAATTTGCCGGTCCATTTTTTTTCCTCAAATGCACGTTTGATTTGCTGATGACTTTCTCCCATGAAAATAACAATTTTAACTTTTTTTTTAACAGATTTATTTTGCATTGATCATTTAGCCTATCAATTAATTAGGTTCATATTTGTGACAAATGTAGCCCTGACCCCCGTTCACCCAATCTGTTTGGTCTTACTAATGTCCTGTCCCCAGCAAAAAGTGTACATGCAGGTTATGCTGTTACATCATCCCTACCGCCCTTGACGTCAGCCGTGACGTCACGCCCAGAAAGAGACTTTTCTTTGACTTTTCTGGCCGTTAGAAAACATTTTTGACGGATATAAAGTCCATGATTTAAAAATATAGAATACAAAGATTAGTAATTGCCGGTGATTACAACTGGAGGTTCCTGTGAACAGTTTTAGAGGCTTCTCTTTTACTATTGCGGTCTATGGGAAAAAAGCTTTCTGGGCCCCATGGGATTTTTTGTTGCAGTACCGCGGCTTGCCACTGGGAGAAATCGGCGTGCCTGCTGAGTGCGAGACTGGGGGGCTGATTTGGGGTCACCGCCTGTCAGCCGCCATCAAACGCAGGGATCAAGTCTATCAGCCCCCAAATTAATCTCCCGCGTGTTTGTTTGTGGTTGCCGACGGCAACTTAAAAGAGACATTATCCTGCTGCAGTGATCAAGAGTGATTGTGTTTATTAATCACAGAGCTTTGTTCAGTTCTCGGGGGACAATCAGGAGAGGCCACCGAGGCTCCCGGCGACAAACAACAACCACAACAAAGATGTCGCTTGATAATTGCACTGCTGCCCAAATTAGGAGCAGATGAAGTTGCACACATTAACCTGACACTCGTGTCATCGCGGTATTATCGCGACGCCGCCGTTTCCATCCTCGCATCTCGGCTCATGCAAATGGAGCCGTTTTATCCTGTTTACTCGAGGAAGTTCTTGAAAAGGAGGCAGCAGAATTCCCAGGGGAGCCGGGTTCAACCCTTTCCCGCTCCGCCGCTCCACTTACCACCCCCCCCCTCGTCGAGTTTGTGCTAAAAGACGTGTGTGCAGATGAAAACAGGAGGATTGTGTGTGTGTGTGTGTGTGTGTGTGTGGTTACTGCACTGATTAAATGGACAGCTTCATAGAGATAACGAGAGGACGCTGGTAAACAACGCTTTGATAAAACTAGAAGGACTGGAAAGTTTTCACGGACAACTTTGAAGTGCTGCTGTACATCTTGTAGTGTAATATATTCAATAGGAGCACATTTAAATCTAAACAACTTTCTGAATTCAATTAAATTATTGAACTATTTCTCCTCATCTTTTTTCTTGAAGGATTGATCCTCTTGGGTGGATGACTTGTGTTTCTTGTTGTTTCTGCTAAACTCTGCTAAATCCAGCTTTCAGCATTTTGTGATATATTTAGAAATCAGAAATCGCTTTATTTCGCCAAATGTACACAGGAATTTGACCTGGTAAAAATAGAACCACTGAGCAATAAAATATGAATTAGAAATGAAAGCTGCAAGCAGCGATGAACGGGCCCTCGCGTGTGCAATTTTCACCAATAACGGTCAAGGACTCAAAACTAATTATGGTCAAGGACTCAAAACCATGTCCGACGACACCACCCACGTCAAACCATTCAAAAGTTATGGCAGAAAATAGGAACTATCAAATATCGACCAATCAGAAGAAGGGGCGGGGCTAATTTGCACCAATTATGTTCAAGGACTCAATACCGAGTCCGTTGACACCACCCACGACTCTTTATGTCAAACCATTCAAAAGTTATGGCAGAAAGTAGGAACTATCAAATATGGACCAATCAGATGAAGGGGGGGGTGCGCTTTTTGGCGTCTATCCTCGCCACGGTAACACTTTTGACTGAGAAAAGTAATGCCCATCGTCGCAGGATGGAGACGCACATTTTGATGTATAACACACGTGGGTGCACGTTACGGTTCGGGCCGCATTAACTGCCGAAGGAATGGCATAAATTGCGCCACAATTACACGAATAATTCAAAATGGCCGACTTCCTTTTCGGTTTCGGCCGTGGCGCCGAGAGACTTTTCTTTAAGTTGCGACATGTTTTTGAATTGTGGGGACACGCGTCTCTATGTAGCAGTACTGCATCCGACCACACGGGGCATGTAGATCTGCGTTGTTGATAATGATGTTCTAATGAGAGGGGACGGATGACGGTTCACTTCGTTGTACCTTGGACCAGCAGGCGACTCTGAGCTCTGATTTATTGAGAACTGCCCCATGACTAAATTGTATTTCAATTAATGTAGATATTAACTGTGACCATTTCTCATAAATTCCAACGTCAAAGCCGGTTTGAACAGTGTGTGTAAGTAAACAGATGGTTGAACCTACCAGCAGGTGCATCAGCGCTGTGAGGAGATCCAGGCACGCCGCCTTTGCTCCTCTTGCTGCTCTTGATGTGGTTGCCCCCGGCCCCACCGGCCCCGCCGGCCCCGCCGGCCCCGCCGGCGTGGTGCTCTGGCGACCCTGAGCTCTGCGGCGGACTCCAACCCTTTGAGGTGTGGTCCAGTCCGTCGCCGGGCACCGTGAGTCCACATCGTGGGCATGTGGGCCTCTGTACGTGGCGATGAGGCGTCCTGAATCCTGCTGCTGGCTGCGTGGCCTCCACCGGAGCAGCAGCCAGTGGCTGGGCTAGACAGACAAGGCATTTCAAGATATTGGGGCAAACAAGGAACAAATAAACTTTAATCTGAACACGGAGTCAGTCGATATATCGTTTGCACGTGACTGAAAAAAAAAATCCTTACTGTAGGTGCAATAAAAGCTTCCCAACAATGTGTCAATCTCCTAGACTTGTAGTCAAGACCGAGTCTAAACCGAGACCAAGACACTTCCAAGATCAGAGAGTATCAAGACCAAAACTAGTTCAGCTCAAGACCCAGACCAAAATAAAAACTGAGTAATGTCCTGGGGCCTCATCTATAAAGCTTGCTTGCGCAGAAAAAGCCCCTGAAAGTTGCGGAAGCCGCCATCTACGCAAAGCCTTGCATCTAAAAAGAAAAAACTAACCGAAAAATCTGCGTATCCCTACGGCAACCCCAACCCTCCCGTAAGAATTTACTTAAGACACGGGGAACTGGCGACGCAGGCTGTGAGGTGGTGAAATGAAGCCAGATTCATGTCATACTCTTAATAATGCCATCACATATCACAACATATATCAGACTTATGATAAAATAGTGCTGGTAACGGAGCAGGCGGCGGGGGGGGGGGGGGGCTGCTGCCCCGAGCCCACTACTCCACGCCGAAGAGGAAAAAAGAAAGTGTTCTGATTAAAATAAGGAAAGTTGGACTATATAACAATTGCGTTCATAAGGATAAAGTTTTTAAAAAAAATAAAAATTAAAGAAATAGTCTCTTCTCCCCGTGTGTGTCTGCCTGTCATGCACGGGCGCGCATGTCGTTTACTTGGAATTATGGTTCTGCGTCACACCAACACCGTAGGGTCCGGCGTGCGGTGCGCGTCACCGCGTACCCTACGCCGTAGGCTCTGCGTTGGTGTGACGCGGAACCATAAATCAGCCCTGAGCAGCTCTGAGGAGAGACAGGAGGGAGGAGGGGGAGCGGGTCCCGTCCCGTCTTCGCATCGCCCGCCTTGGCACAGAGAGTCTGGATGGTTTGCAATCACAGGCTGAGCCTACCGTTAGTTTTGAAACTGTAAAAGGTGGGGGGGACAAATACTGTAATGGAAAATTTTGGTATAACACTGTCTGTTGCCTGTTTTCATTCCTATGCCAAGGTCATGTTCCTTTGACACAGACCCTGGCACGGTTGCCAGGGTGATGGGTGATGTTTTGTCTTTTCCAGCTCCCAACTATAAAATAACCTGTCCCTAATCTTCTTCAGCGCACTCAGGACTGTCGGTTCATGTGACCGGTTGGACTGTGTGGCTCCGTTCAATTGAATGTGTTTCCTCTTTTCATAAAATCTTCGAAAGACAGCTGAGGTGTCCCGACATTCTTTTTGAACAACAATTTTTGCCACCACAATACATGATTTTGAAAATTGGGGGGGGTTCATGTCCCCCCTGTCCCCAGTGGAAATTGCGTTGTGGCACTAACGGGCAGCAACAGCGTGCTGCCACTCAGTCGCTTTATTTTATTGTATACTATTTATATACTTATTCTAACTTTTACTGTGACCACCGGTTTTCCTGTCCTCCATATCATCCACAACATCTTGATCTAAGTCTCAGTGAAAGTCAGTGTCACGGTGGCTGGACACCGTCTCATTCATTCTGACGCCAAACAGGCTGCATGAAGCCACTGCGCATGCTCAGTAGGCTCATCCATATGCATTTATGGTAAAATGTGGGCGTGTAGAGGGCGGGATATGAGGCGGATTCAGCTGCGCAGCCTTCCAGCTGGACTGTGATTCATAAAGCGAACAACGTGCAAGATTGCGTGCACATGGTTTTATTGATCCTGATTTTTTTTCGCGCCCGGCATTTTCGGCTTTTGGGTGTACGTGCAATTTTAGTATGACTCCTACGCAGTCCATTTTAACTTAGGCCCCTGATCCTGCGTGATTGTAGAACATCATCCTGGTTCAGCTAGTTTCCATATGAGCTTGTTTTCAACTGCAGCTCAATAACACAGAGAAGTGGATGATGATGTTGAACTCACTAGAAATGTTTCCATCCATCAGCTGAGATCAGATATGTGTGGCGACTGCACTACCGCTATTTCTACACTATTGGAGGATTGACTCCAGTGCTTTTAAGGATTGACACGACTACTAACTAGTCCCAAAGTCCTCTAGCAGAATAACCAGCTCCAACACCCCCCTCCACCTCAGAAAAGGAATGAATAGTAAATGTTACTGATTTAAATTGTACTTAATTTGTAGATGAAACGTGAATTTTAAATATTAAAGATACACAGAATTACGGACTTGAAATTACATTACTTACCATAATAGTAATCAAATTACACCGTATATCAGAATCACTGAAATGGACCTGATGCTTAATCAAATATTATTTATATATTTATTCAAACATCAAGGCCGTTATAAACACAATACTGTTATTAAATGCAGACGCATGCAGATGCACCAAAACATGAAATCAAATGCAAAATACAAATAGTTTACAAAACTGTACATTAACAAGAGGAAGAACTGATGATCACCAGATTCTGTCACCTCGGTGCAACGGCATCTCATTTATCCGAGTCCGAGACCGAGACAAGACCACAAGAAAGTGGTCTCGAGAACTACAAGTCTACAATCTGTAGACCTTTGGTCAGACCTGGAAAACATTTTTTTGTAAAAGCACGGAATTTTTTTTCCGATTGTTTCAGATTCTTGTTTGTACATGTAATATGTGATTTTAAGGATACTAAGAAAAAAAAAAGAGTGACCGAAATGTGAAACATGCAGTTTTTGGCGTTTACTTTATATCCTCTGCAGCCTATAACCAATCCTACTTTATTTCATTACTGCAGTTAATACCTTTACAAACAGAGTATTTCTCCATAAGCAGTGCGTGTATTCAGCTTTAAATCCCTTAAAATGCGAATCATTCAGTGATAAAGGTTGGTAGGCAGCAGCTTGACTTCAGTTAAAAAGGAAGAACGCATTTGTCATCATCCATTATCTGCTCTAAAAGGCTGCCACTGACGTCCAGAGTGCCATTGTTTTAAAAGTCATTAGAAACCGCTGATATTGAGAGGCGGCTGACTTTCACAGGGACAAAAGTTTTCAGGTTTTCAATGACCCTCATATGCCAGAAAAGGTTTAAACAGGAGAGTCTGCTGGAGTTGAACATATCAATAATTCATTATACATATATTATTGAAAATGCAGGACTAGTCATGGATATGTATCTGTTTATGGAGTCAGTTTTTTTTTTTTAAACGATCTATTTTTATTCACATATTTGACTCAATATACGCAAATAACACAATTCTGTCATTGTATTTGTTTATGTCAAGATCTAAAAATATGTAAGTCAGTGATTGTTTCAGATTTTCAGGGTTCTGTGACATCACAGATCAATAGGTAGAGAGGCAGGTTATTCATTCTCCCCATCTTTACCTCCATTCAGCCTCTTTATCACTGCATGACATGTAACGTCACATTTTCTGTTCAAGTTGAGCCGCAACAGTGTCTGTGATGGAAGAGTTATTTCAACCTCTCAGTTCTTTATGAGTAAACTCAGTTCACGCTCACATTTTTGTCCATAAGATTTGGATTCAGCTGTTTTATACCGCTGAAAAGAAAAGTTTTGAGAACCGTTTAATATTTAGTCTAAACCATTTTTGTGCCATCAACTTTTCTTTGCCATTCTTCATCAAACCTTCAGAGATGTGGTTGACCCTTTTGACTTTTGACTGATATTGACGTATCCGACTGGTTAACATACTATATTTATACAGTTATTAGATGCTTCTTTCTACAAACCTTTAATAAAAGTCTGATTGTCTTGTTTAAGTAAATTATATTTTTTAAATATGGTATTATTTCAAGGATAAACTGCTACTTCTTCAGTTTTGCTGCTTAAATTCAACAACTGCAATAAATCACAGAACTATTTATGGGACATGATTTATATTTTACACCAAATAAATACATTCATTTTATGTTAGATTTAGGCCTAATTTTTACAGAAGATGACAAGCATAAACTGTCCAGCCAAGCGTTGGATTATTTCTGTTAGGTTTTATGCGTTTATCTCCTTCCACCGATGAAGCACATTGTAAAGAAATGCTGCTTCATATTTCTGTCTCAACTTCACTTTTTCACTTCAATAAAGATGATTTTGTTATCGACTCCGTCATCAACAAACACTGTTATTTGTGAGCCTTGGTTTTTCCACTTACCGCTAATGAGGTGGGTGGGGGGGGAGTTTCCTCTGCTCACTGGGAGGATTTCCTTTAAAGACACACAACCTGCAACCACACCACATAAAGTTGATGTTAGCTGAGAAGAGGACGTTTTACATTTTGGTCAGGTTTGCACAAAACAAAGAATAACCTTCAGAAAATAAATGAAAAAAAACAAAGATATGAACAGATTCTCATTGAACAAAATAAAACTACTACATACAAGGACCAGACTGGTTCATGGTAAGATTTACAGAAGTGACTATCATTAAAAAACTGTTTTAAAAGCAGAATAAGAGAGAAATCAAATGTAGAACGTGAAGTCTATTTTGTTCTGGAAACTCTTCCCAAAGCGTCACTAACAGTGGAAACTCGGCTCTTATTGTTTTCAGCTGTGGATGAATAAGGAAAAGGAAAAAAAAAACACCTGTGGAAAATCAGGAGTGTCTTTTCAAACGTTCCCCTCTTTTGTATCCTGAAGTAAGACATGATGAAACTGAATTTTGTGTTTGACAGTGTCAAAATTGCACCAAAATTGGCACACATACTCCTTAGGGGTTGCTCTTTTGATAAAACCATTGTGCCAAAAAAACCACACTCAAAACCTCTAACAATACTAAAGTATACACTGCCATCCATTTTACCAGTGTCAAACATATAAAAAAAAACTCAAATTTAGCAGAATATTAGGATTCTGGGACTGATATATGGTACAAGGAAGCCAAAGTGTAAGTCCATGGCTCCAAATTTAGATTCTACATAGTGAAAAGGTTATGATTTGACACCAAGATCATTCCAATAGGACAACTCTATTGGATTTTATTGCGAAATGCAATATTACTGTATATTCGATGGCGGCCATCTTGAAAAAAGGCCGCCATCTTTTTTTTTTTTTCTGGCACAATGGTTTTATCAAAAGAGCAACCCCTAAGGAGTATGTGTGCCAATTTTGGTGCTTGTAGCCGCAACTGAACGATTATTCCTGTTATTTCTCTAACTAAGAGTTTGGGCCAAAGTGGATCTGAACTTCTCTGTGAAACGTCACATCCTGGAAAAAAATAACTGCAAGTGCTTAAATCCTGACTTCTGTGACCAAAGAAATAAAATGTGACAGTAGTTGTGAAAACGGCATGTTTGTGCAGCATCAACAAACAACAGATGTGTTTACTGTATTAACTGGTGTTTACTGGGGCTCTGCACTAGGGATGGGTGGTATGGACTAAAAACGTTATCACGATAATTTCTGGCATTTATCCCGATAACGATTAAAATGACGATAAAAAAGAAATACCAATTCAACTCCATCTTTTTAACTATAAATCTATCACCACATTCAGTCTTTGGAGCCAAAACACTGCTCTAAAAGAATACTGAATGCTACTAAACTACACCAATTAAATTGAATTAATAAAAAAACAATTACATTAATACACCTGTACTGCAAAACTGTAATGCAGGGGTCACCAACCCTGGTCCTTGAGGGCCGGTGTCCAGCATGTTTTAGATGTTTCACTGCTTTAACACACCTGATTCTAATTAATCATCGTCACCAGCTTGTCATCAAAGTCTGGATAGTTCTGTTAATGACACAGTCACTTGTATCATGGTGCAATGAAGCAGGGAAACATCTAAAGCCTGCAGGGACACCGGCCCTCGTGGACCAGGGTTGGTGACCCCTGCTGTAATGACTCAAGCTCCTCGCTCTCAGATCTGCCATGTTTGTTACACAAAAACGTCATCAACGGGAATTTTTCTTTCTTTCTGGCTCATATCCTTCCTTCCTTCCTTCCTTCCTTCCTTCCTTCCTTCCTTCCTTCCTTCCTTCCTTCCTTCCTTCCTTCCTTCCTTCCTTCCTTCCTTCCTTCCTTCCTTCCTTCCTTCCTTCCTTCCTTCCTTCCTTCCTTCCTTCCTTCCTTCCTTCCTTCACGTATGTTGTGCGTCGATTTAACGCAGAACCATAAATCAGCTTTACACAAAAACGTCATCAACAGGAATTTATAGTTTTTACTGCGAGATGACAAATTCTTACCATGGGGAATTTTTTTTACGGTTTATCATGAACGGTAAAATATCACCCATTCCTAGTCTGCACTTAGTTAAGTTTGACTTGTGATTGCAGTTTTGTAAACAATATCATGATGCACGTTCTGTTTTGTGCTCTGAATGAATGATGGATTCCTTCCTCCTGTATGACGTTAACATGATTTAGACATCGTTTAAAGGATCATTTGACCATCGTGCACGGTTTTGATCTTATATTTTTTATTTCAATCTAAGTTTATGTTTATTTCTAGTTAATTTTGCGCCATGAAGGTGGACCTACCTTTTATAATCATAGATAAATAAAAGATTTGAATTGGTTTGAAAAAAAAGTGAAATCTATATTTATTATCTTTCAGTAATCGGTTGCCATTAAACTTCTGTGACCAACTTAGTTTTGATCAAATGTTTTTATTGTTTTATCTGGATTTTGCACATTCATAACATTTCAAAACAGTTAAATAAAACATCAGGTATAAACAAACAATAAAGGGATAAAAGTAGATGTATTTGTAGTGTATTTTTCATTTGTCTGCAAGAGATTATCAATTCAATTCAATTTTTCAATTCAATTTTATTTATATAGCGGCATATAATACAACAAAAGTTGTCTCTAGACACTTTCCAGAGACCCATACCCAGAGACATTATCAAACACCACAATTCTATTCTTTATCTATTTATTTTGTACTTTTTATGCTTTAAATATAGTGAATACAGAATATTTGAGAATTCAAACGTTCATGGTCATACTTTTGTGTAAAGTTGTGGTTTGATTGTTCGCACTTGTGTCTCGTCAGGCAGTTACACGTTTCTCAGCTTCAAGTAGCTCCAGTTCAGACATGTTACTTACTTGGGAGGTCGCACGTGACTCTGATGAAGGTGGAAGTAATCGCCGAAACATGTCAGGTATTTTTTTGTCTAACGAAAAGAATCAGCGAATTGAATATGTGAGTAAAACCCTAATTTAGATTGCAGGTGTATTTATATCAGATCGTCACCCTGCAAAAGTAACAATGCAGTATTTCAGTTTTCACTGCTACCGTGGTGTTTGTTTGTCCGGTATGAAAAACAGAAAACCCAAAACTTTACTGCAAAAAGCCCTCTTTTGTTTTTGCTTATGTCAAAGGTAAGTAAGTAAGTAAAGGGTAACCCTAACCAGAGGTGTCAAGTAACGAAGTACAAATACTTCGTTACCTTACTTAAGTAGAAATTTTGGTTATCTATACTTCACTGGAGTAATTATTTTTCAGATGACTTTTTACTTTTACTCCTTACATTTTCACACAATTATCTGTACTTTTTACTCCTTACATTTTAAAAACAGCCTCGTTTCTCTATTTCATTTCAGCCTTTAAAAAAAAACTATCCAGTTAAATTGCTCCATCCGGATAGAGTGAATTTGGTTGTGGTTGTGGCACAATGAAGGATGTTCTTGTCCAGTTTTGTTCTTACATCCGTTCCCTCAGATTCCTGCAACTAAACTTGGATGTACATTCCAATAAAGGTTAGGATAAATGATAACATGCCTCTGAAGTTTGACTTTTTGCACCATTACAATACTTATAGGCAACTAGTCATCATATCTCCTGCTCTCTGAAACACATGTTAATGCTCAATAGTACACATATATGGTTCTTTAATATATTTGCATTATACTAAGATACATTCATTTTCAAAGGCTTTTTTCCCCCTTATATTACTTTTACTTTTATACTTTAAGTAGTTTTGAAACCAGTACTTTTATACTTTTACTTGAGTAAAAAACTTGAGTTGATACTTCAACTTCTACAGGAGTATTTTTAAACTCTAGTATCTATACTTCTACCTGAGTAATGAATGTGAATACTGAAGACACCTCTGACCCTAACCTCCAAAAGTAAGTAGCCGAGTTAAGAGAGCGTTCTATCTTCTGAGTCCTATCTGTTCAGATCAGCAGTACTTGCCATCAGTGGGGTCTCTGTGTTCCTCCCTGCCTTCCAGGGGTAAATGTCGTCCTGGGAACATGTCGGGTCCACATGACTCCTCAGCAGAGCAGCGTGTTGGTCCTGCTGCACGGAGAGGTCAGGAAGCCTCCAACACCCGGCACGCCGACGTGAGTCACCGCTCTGGGGACTGTGAGAGGGGCAGAGTGTGTTCTCATTGTTCAGCCTCTCAATAACCTTCCCCTTCCTGGCCGGTCCCCGAGTGGGCGCCTGCACATGCTGGCCCCGCCACGGCCTGCACATGCTGGCCCCGCCACGGCCTGCACATGCTGGCCCCGCCGCCGCGGCCCGCCTGGGTCTCCTTCATTTATGCTTTTAATCACTTAACACGATTGAGACAGATGCCCCACAAGTGTGCTAGCTGCAGACCCTACCTATGCAATCTCATTTCTTCACATACACACACAACAGGATGCTTTCAGTTAATGAAAACAAATACTTTCCTTTAAACTCCTCCTGCACTCTTGTCACCTGGTTGGAAAGCATCGATTGGGCTCCTGTCTCTTTAAGAACACCCCCCCCCCTCCCCCCCCTGCTCATTAAAGCCCCAGTTGGCTCTGATTGGTCAACTGATTCAGTAATTAAGGGGGAGAGTGTGGAGCGAGTCACAACTTTTAAGTACTTGGGTGTGGTCATTGACAACAAGTTGTCTTTAATGAGAACACAGATGTTGTGTATAAAAAATCACAACAGCGCTTGCACTTTCTCCGGATGCTTAACCGGTTCGGAGTGTGCAACAAATTAATGATCATGTTCTACCTTGAAGCTGTCCTGACGTTCTCCATTATCTCCTGGTTTGGTAGCCTCTCACTAGGAGATAAAAAGAGGCTGGAACATATAGTTAAAGTTGCCAGCAAAATCATTGGTGTTGCCCTCCCTGACTTGCCTACTGTCTTTGGCAGGAGGGAAACATCCAAGGCTCAGGACATCCTACTGTGTCCTGACCATCCTCTCCATGCCAGTTTGAACTTTTACACTCTGGCAGGAGATTCAGATTGCCCAGGACCAAATCTAAAAGACTGAAAAATTATTTTATAACTCATGCCATCACCCAACTTAATTTAAAACGAAAAAAATGACAACTGTGAACTCCACTCCCCACTCTCCACACTACGTCCTCAGTCCCCCCCCAGGGTATTTGTTCATACTTTGTGTGCTGTGTCCTAGCTGTGTGAATGTGCTCTGTGTTTTTGTGCATTTTATGTTCTATGTTTCTTGGGTTTATCCCCCCCTGTAAAGCGAATTTCCCCTCTGGGGGACAATAAAATGAAATTGAATTGAATTGAATTGAATTGAATTGATTAGTTATAAATGATGGGACTTGGGGCAGGTGCTCATTTTTTGCCATTTCATTCAGCATACTGCGTAGACGGAGAATAATATACTGAATGTAGTTCTTGCTAAAGGCACATGGCCAAAATGAGGGATGGGAATCAGGAACCAACCGGTTCCCAGTGTTTCAATTCCTTGGAATTGTTTGCAAAGTTTGCAAATGATGGTGTAACCATCATTTGCAAACTTCAGCAAAATAGGCGACAACAGGGCAACTTGGAAAACTTGCCAAGTGGATATTTCGTCCATGGGTTTGATTGTATTTGACTTGATTGACTTGATTCGAGAATCCTTTGACAATTTATCATTTTATCTATGTATTCCTGGAGGAGGTCAGAGAGGTAAGTGGGGGCAAGATGGTGGAGAGCTTTGTAAGTGAGGAGGAGGTTTTTGCAGTGGATGCGGTGTTGTAACGGGAGCCGGTGAAGTTGGATGAGAACGGGGGTGATGTGGTCAGATGACTTGGTGCGGGTGATGATCCGGGCGGCAGAGTTCTGGATGATTTGCAGTCTGTTAATGAGTTTGAAGGGGGGTCCGGTGAGTCCGGTGAGGAGGGCGTTGCAGTAGTCGATGCGGGAGGGGACAAAGGCGTGAACCAGGATTTCGGTGCTGGATTGCAACAGTGATGGGCGGAGTCTGGAGATGTTGTGGAGGTGAAAGAAGGCAGATGATTTGAATGTGAGCTGCAAATGAGAGGGTGCTGTCCAGGGTGACGCCGAGGCTTTTGACCTGGGGGGAGAAGGGTACAGGGTAGGCCTGTGTTGAAAAAATCAATTTTCTAAATCGATTCTCATATTAATTCCTAAAAAATCGATTCTTATGTCTAAAGATCGATTTTTTTAAATTTTTTTTAATTTATTTATTTTTTTTTTCATCATTTTCTCCAGGTGAACTTTAATCCCAGTAGTCGGACACACAGTTTGTCATGACACTTCTGAAAAATGCCAGGTGCTTCATGGCAATATGTGTGCGTGGTGACAGAATAAATTAGATAAGCTAAAATGATTTGTTTACTGCATGAACTGTTGCAATTTCTTTCTTTTTTGCACTTTAAATGGATATTGAAAGGCCTGTTTGAGTTATTTATTTCTTAGTTATTTCACAATAATTATTGTGAAATTATTATTTCACTAGTTATTTTACAGTCATAATTCAGGCAACAGCTCAAAAAACATTTTAAATAACAATAAGCCAAATCAATATCGAATCGAATCGAATCATGATTATCGATTCTGAATATTGAGAATCGGAATCGATACCCAGCCCTAGTACAGGGAATCCGATATTTAGCAGTAGTGCCCACTTTCAGACTGTTTGCTCTGGGCTTTTCAGAGAAATCTTTGCCTTATCTTGCGGCAGCTTATCGGTACAATTGCAAACAGTGAAGTGGACGGACTTACAGCTTTGTGCTTTTTGTGAATCCTTTAAACTTTTTCCTTTTTCTTTTTAAATCTGTGTTTCGCTTGGGTGTCCCAGTACACAGAGCCCGTGGCAGAAACTGTGCAGCATGTTGTCCTGTTGAAGGCTTACGTACAGGGAAATAACTCTCTCTATACAAGAAGTTCAGCCTCATTTGAATTCAGTTGGACAAATGCAGGTTCTTTTAAACTTTGTGTAAATGCTCTGATTGATAATAGGTGGTGTGTTATAATAAAAGCGATTATGCTATAATGAATATTCTACAGTGTGAGCTTGACTGGTCAGTTTCTGGAAGTAGCATGCTACCCAGGTATTCTTTGCAAGTGCATTTCATGCAAATGTTTGAGTACAGCGTACTATCAGCATTCACTGTAGGTATTGTATGCTTGTATGTTTCCATTACTAATCAGCAGGATTAGAAAACAAAGCTTTCCTGGCAGAGCGTGGGAAAAGTTTCCTGAGGAAACATCCTGTTAGGACCTCGAGCTTTAGGATAAACATATATAAGTCACGACAGGTGAATGGGAAAATCTAAAAAAGCCTAATATGACTTCTTTATTCCCAGAGTTCAGAGAGATATTATACTTAAATCTGAATGAACCAGTTGTGTTCTTACTAACAGGCTTGTGTTTTTGAGTCTGAGCATTACTCATAATTGCATATCTGGTCGTCCTTTATGAGCGTTTATATCCTGGCCTGCCGTCCGTCCTTTCTGTCGTCTTCATGACAGGTTTAGTACCTATTTTTATGTCTGTCTTTCTGATTAAACCCATTGTTTTCTCTTGTGTTGTGTTGCTTGCTAATTTGACTTTATTGTTGTCCAAGTTGGTGCAGCAGTTTTTATTTATTAATTCAAATACAGAGGAAACTTCTGTTGATTACTCCTTCCTGCATCATCGTGAAGAAGAAGAACTGATATTAGCTATGAAAGTATCATGGATTTCATGGACACGTTTCACCTTTGACCCTTTTAACTGGTTAGTTGAGTCACTTGAAATCCCCAGTATGCCCTCTTCTGTGGGTTATTCTGCTGTGTTTCTTCTTTTGTCCGCTGTGGTTGTTTACCTGGTTGACATATTAGTTGTTTTTACATGATTGTGAAAGCCTGAGAAACTACCTGAGACTTCAGGGTTGCACATTAAACTTTGGAGAAGTGAAACCTCAGGCCTAAACCCTGATTAGTGCTGTTAGCTCCTCCCATTTTAATTAAATTCAGTTCAATTCAATTTTATTTATATAGCGTCTATTACAACAGACGTTGTCTCCAGAGACCCAGAGCATTGAGAAAGCAAATTCTGAATAACTTCAGAATATTCAAATTAAAGCAAAACAGAATTGAAGAAGATTTACATCCTTTTACTTCTCTCTTAATCCACCCTTTAATTGTTATGTATTAACATTAAATGCATCCTTAAGTCAGCGGAGTAGGATTAGCAAAAAAGGAAGATGACTACAGGACTCTCAGAAAATTAGAATATTGTGATAAAGTTCTCTGTTTTCTGTAATGCAATTAAAAAAAAACAAAAATGTCATACATTGTGGATTCATTACAAATCAACTGAAATATTGCAAGCCTTTTATTATTTTAATTGCTGATTATGGTTTACAGTAAACCATAATCAGCAATATTAAAATAATAAAAGGCTGTGATGAATCCAGAATGTATGACATTTTTGTTTTTGTAATTGCATTACAGAAAATCACAATATTATAATATTATAATATTTTTAGGTTTATTCATTGAAATAGTTTTGAATTATTTTATTATTATTTAATAATCTTTACGTTTAGGTTACTTTTTACGCATTTTATTATTTGTTTATTCGCCTCTTGAAGAATTCTTACTCATTACTCTACTAAACCCTGGGAATATATAGACTATATGCATAAATATGTTTGTATATAGGTGTGTATGTGTACTTGTATATGAGTAAAATGTATGTTTATTAATATCATTAAGTTTAAATCCCTGACCTGCGGTGAGTTGAGATTGTAAAAGGAAGGAGTTGTTAATTGTTAAATGTTTACTTTGATGTGATATAAATGACAAAAATCAATAAACAAAGCGTTGAAAAACGTGACTAGTTAAGCTGTGATTTATTAAGACGTTGTTTTCCAACAGACGAGCGCTTGAAGAACCCGTTTGTCACCCGGGCGACAGAATCTTCACCATGAGTTGATGAGAGACGGAGGAGGCCAGCCCTTCTCCGGAGGAGATGTTGACTAACTGCTGTCAAAAGTGCTGCACTGACAAACATGTTGACTTGCCAGTGGGCATGTGGCACATGAAAGCAGCGCGTAAGTGACGCCGTCGCAGCTGTCTGGCGTCGTGCAAACTCTCAGTCAGCCCGGCCCGCCACGGGGGGAGGCAATCACAGGAACAACGTGCCATCCAGCAGTGTGACAGCGAATCAAAGGCAGCCCTGAGAGGCGACAGCAAACCAAACGCTGGCATCTTATCAGCAAAGACAATTACTGACATTAGTCAAAACAGGGAGCTGAGCAGTCTTTTGTTCTGTTTTCTGGCTGTGAGGTTAACAAACGCAGCGTCGCATCACGGAGAGCGGCGTTGATAAGACAATGTGACGCAATTTGGGCTGTTTGTTCGTTTGTTTTGTTACTGCTGCACCGTTTTACCGGCTGAGGTGTAAATGTGAGCGAGCGAACCAAAATACTGTCTGAATAATACTTCAGACCAACAAGAGTGAATACTAACCAACAACCATCATATACTCTATACCAGGGGTCGGCAACCCAAAATGTTGAAAGAGCCATATTGGACCAAAAACACAAAAAACAAATATGTCTGGAGCCGCAAAAAATGAAAAGTCTTGTATCAGCCTTAGAATGAAGGCAACACGTGCTGCATGTTTCTATATTAGCTATAACTGGGGGAGGATTTTTTTTTTCATTATGCACGTCAAGAAAAAAGTCGAAATTTCGAGAAAAAAGTCAATGTCGAGAAAAAAGTCAAAATGTCGAGATTAATGTTGAAGTACAATCTAGAGAAAAAAGTCAAAATATCGAGAAAAAAGTCAAAAAGTCAAAATATTGAGAAAAAAAGTCAAGATTTCGAGAAAAAAGTCAAATTTCTGAGAAAAAAGTCGAAATGTCAAGATTAATGTTGAAGTACAATCTCGAGAAAAAAGTCGAAAAGTCAAAATGTTGAGAAAAAAGTCAAGATTTCGAGAAAAAAGTCAAAATTCTGAGAAAAAAGTCGAAATGTCAAGATTAATGTTGAAGTACAATCTCGAGAAAAAAAGTCGAAATGTCGAGAAAAAAGTCAAAATTTCTATAAAAAAGTAAAAATGTTGAGAACAAAGTCGAAATGTCAAGATTATTGTTGAAGTACAATCTCGAGAAAAAAGTGGAAATGTCGAGAAAAAAGTCACAATTTCGTGAAAAAAGTGGAAATGTCGAGATTAAAAAGGAAAGGAAAAAAGGGAAAAAAGAGAAAAAAAGAGAAAAAAAGGGAAAAAAGAAAAAAAGGTCAAACATTTTTGAAAAAGCTCCAGGAGCCACTAGGGCGGCGCTAAAGAGCCGCATGCGGCTCTAGAGCCGCGGGTTGCCGACCCCTGCTCTATACAGAGCCTTCATGTGATAACCTGCATACTAACTTATATGTTCTCTTTCAGTGTTAGATGTGGAAGCTGAGATACAACTGTGCACCTGAATATTTGTAATGTTTTAATATGAATTAAGTCACTTTCATTTCGAAAGGTACATGTGGCATGACAGTTTAGTGATGATTTTCTTTAATTTTTGAATGGTCTATTTGTAATGTACTCCTATTTAGTTGCATGTCAAGCGTATAGTTAGAAACTTTGTCTGCTTTGAAATTATGCAGTTGTAAAAATTATATTTGCGAATGAGTCATTCATAAGACATTGTTAGGAATAATTTATGAATGTCTTGAATATTTTTTGTTTTTTATACACTAGTGACAAACACAGGAAATTATTTAATTCCTTATTATTATATCATTACTCAACATTTAATTTACTCCGACAGGTTGTTAAAGAAAAATGTAAAAAAATGTTGGTCTCATATTAAAAGAGACATTTTTCAGAAATATTTTTATGTCCTTTTATGTCGTTTTGTGTGTATTTTATACATTGGTGACATTGGAGAAAAACAAAGTCATATGTATACAGGGTAAACCAAAGAGAAATGTATAAAAAAAAAACATAATTAATGTTCATTTTTTCAATTAAAGACTATTTTGATGCTAGTTCGTACGGGTCGGGGGGCCTGGCTGGTCTTAGACACAAGTAGGGGGGGGACAAGGAAAAAAGGTTGGGAACCACTGCTCTAAGATATCCGCAGGTCGGGCTGTTCAGGAGTAAAGAGGCAATTACCAGTTTTATGTGATGCAACAGGTTTATTTTTTAATAAGTAGAATTTTAGATGAATTAACTGATGGCTGCACTCGGATCTGTTCACCTAACTGGGTGCTCTGAATGCTCTTAATGCATCTTCCAACATAATGAAGTAGTAGACTAACGTCTGCTGGGAGACTCCTGAAGACAAAGACTTTTATTTTGAAAGACACAGTTAAACAGGAACATAATTGACCATCATTATTTACCTCAGCCTTCAAAGATGGGGTGAATTCTCTACCAGTCCAAAAAAAAGCAAAGTAAAACACAGCAATTAACAGGCTTTAACATTATTTATTAAACACCAGACACGGAAAGTCAAACTTTAATACAACCAACATACTCATTCAGTGAAAACACGTGGCTAGCATTAATAGATGAGCCATATGGAATAAAACAAAAATGAGATGCTGCTTTTAACAAACTAAAACATGTAAAAGCCACAACAACAAACTTCATCTTAATTCACAGAAAAATCACTTTTTCTTGTGCAGAGAAAATGTGGACAAACAACACAGCGAACATTTCCAGCACGTTAAGCCTGATTTATGGTTCTGCGTTAAACCTACGCAGAGCCTACGCCGTTGCTGTGACGCCGTCGTGAACCTTCAGACTTTTCCGTCACTCCATTTCGCCGCGGTGCAAAACCCCCCAGAGCGCTAGTTGATACTTTTTTTAGCTTCCGGCTTTTCACAGTGGATCAAAGAGATAAGGACAACTATTGTGCAAAAAACCAAAACAATCCCAAAAAAAAAAACATTACACACACACATGAAGAAAGGAACGCTGAAAGTTCACTACAGTACTCTTCACGAACCGGAACCGGAAATGCGTTGCTACCAAGCAATCACAGCCCTCTCGGTCTGCGTTGGGTCTGCGTTGCCTCAACACGTAGTTACTAATGGTGGCCAAATTAACGAGTTAACGCAGCGTTAATTCCTTGCCGTATTGACGCAATGAAAATCTTTAACACAAAAATATATTTTTTCCGTAGCCGAAAAAACTCCAGCACTTCCAGCTCCGAAACAACAAACCCATCACAATCGTCACAATGACTGGGAGGCGGAGTGTTGAGGAAAAGCTGGTTTGTGATTCGTTTACTCGTCTGTTGCTACACGCTATGCAAGAGCAACAAAGACGGAGCAAAACAGGTTAGCAAATGGACATTTTACTTTTTAAAACTCTCCCAGATGGCACAGTGGACAAATCCCAAGTGATCTGTGTCCACTGTAGTAAAGTATTCAGCTACCATAGAAGTTCTTCGAGCCTCAGGTATCATTTATCAGCAAAACACACTGGCGTTGATCCCAGCACACGACCCAGACTTTTTTTTTTTCTTAAGTCTGACCAGCTGTTATTTCTTTTTCCTGCTGTATTGCCTACTGTTGTTGACTTGATATTTCTTGTTATTCCTTATGTTTTACTTCTAAGTTCTGTCTAAAACACCCCAAATGCTCTTGCCCCCTGGGGCACAGAGACCTTCTGTCTTTTTTGAACAGACAGTTACTTTTTGCCCCGGTAGAGGCTGCAAATTTTGATGATGCACTTTCTGTTAAATAAAAGGCTGTGGATGTTACCAAATATTTTCCCTTTTTTACCTACATCTCAGCATACAGTTTTCTTTCACTTTCATTTTTTCTTGAAATTTTAGAGAAAAACGATTGTAAGATTAATCGCATAGTTAATTACAGAAATCATGGATGAATTAAGATTAAAAATTTTAATCGTTGGCCAGCACTAGTAGTTCCGTTTTTTGGGAGGTTAGGGTCAGGCTACGGCATAGGCTACAGAGAGACTCCCGCGTAGCCGCGTACCCTACGGTGTGGGTTTAACGCAGAACCATAATTCAGCCTTTACGCTGTAAACTTCCTTCATTTACATGTAAACAATCACAACTTATAAACGAAAGCTTTATTTTGGCCTCCGTGCATTTACTGAAAATACTAGACCTTAAAAAACGATGAGATGATTTCCTGCAAAGCATCAAATTCTGTTTCAGTCTTTCAGGAACCCCTTGGCTTTTATGGATGCTTGTTGGATGACATTCTTGGTAAGTTTTCCTTTATAAAAGTGATTATTGGGATTTAAAAGTTACTTAGGGGAACAGAAGAGAAAAGACTTCTACTTCCTGAACTATACATTGATGCTTTTATTTGTTTCAGCTATAAATCTGAATATTCATAAACAATCAAAAATTCACACTTGACCATAAAGGTACACTTTGGGAAGCTCTTACAGCTTATATTCGTGGGCAGGTAATTTCCTACAGTAAAACCGTAAATCTCTCCCGTCACCAACGTCAGTCTGAGATTAGAGAAGAAATATTAGAGATTGATCGTCAGCACTCAGTAACACCCTCTCGAGCCCTCTTTAACAAGAGGATATTCAAAGTCAAAGTAGCTTTATTGTCAATTCTTCACATGTCAAGACATACAAGGAATCGAGAGGACGTTTCCCACTTCCCTCGGTGAAACATATAAAGTGCACAGGTACAACAGATAGACAAGACATTTCCTAAAAAGTTCGCATAAATACAATCTGACTTTGATCTCCTCTCCTTCGACGCAACGGCTAAGCTACTATTACAAACCAGACAAAGAGTGTATGAGCGGGGGAGAAGGCTGGTCGCCTGCTGGGTCACCAGCAGTGTTGGGACTAACGCGTTATTTAGTAACGCGTTACAGTAACGCCGTTAGTTTTGCAGTAACTAATACTCTGACGCATTGCTTTTTAAATTCAGTAACGCAATTACTGTTACCAAACGGTGCGTTACTCCGTTATTTCTGGCTACAGTGAAGCTTTTTTTCCCCACACGCGGAGACCGGAGGAAACGTAGTGTGTGCTTTCAAAAACATGACAGTTATGAGCAGTGCTCGAGTTGTAAAAAAAAAATCAGGGGGGATGGTGGATTTTATCATATGGGGACAGATAATTTGTGCTGATTACAAATAATATAATATATTAAAATTTAAAATTAATCTTATTTTCAAACCTCCACTGACTCTATAATATTTTATACTCCCCTGGCTCGGCCCCTTAGCGTCCGGAGGTTCTTCTCTCTCTGGATGCTGAGACGGCCTTTGACCGTGTCGAGTGGGACTTTCTTTTTGCTGTTCTTGGAAAGTTCGGCCGGTTAAGCTGCTGTATCAGTCGCCTCTTGCTTCGGTGCGGACCAACTCTTTTGGATCCTCCTATTTCCCCCTGCAACGGGGAACAAGTCAGGGCTGCCCCCTGTCCCCACTTTAGTTTGCTCTGGCCATTGAGCCTTTGGCTATCGCCCTGCGATCACTTGAGGGGTATGAGGGAGTTTATAGGGGAGGGGTGGAAAACAAAGTTTCCTTATATGCAGATGACTTGGTTTTATATGTAACAAATCCCCAAGAATCTATTCCCAATATAATGTCTGTTTTGAAAGAATATGGAGAGATTTCTGGTTACAAGCAACATTTTTCGAAGAGTGAACTGTTCCCAATCAGCAAATCAGCCCAAAGCCTTTCATACTCACACTTGCCATTTAAAGTGACGATGTACTCATTTAAATACTTGGGTGTGGTGGTGACTAGGGATATGGTTAGTTTGTTTAAAGCTAATTTTAGGCCTCTACTTGAGCGCACTATTAAGGACTTTGACAGGTGGTCCCATCTCCCCATCACTTTGGCAGGCAGAATTAATGCTGTAAAAATGACTACACTTCCAAAATTTCTGTTTCTATTTCAAACTATTCCTATACTTTTGCGAAAATTTTTATTTGTGTCCATAGAGAAAGCAATTTCTAATTTTATTTGGAGTGGGTAGAGACCCAGAATCAGAAAAGCTTATTTGCAGCGGCCAAAGCCAGGTGGGGGAATGGGACTAACTACCCCATTTCCAATTTTATTACTGGGCATGTAATGTTCGTACGCTCTCTTTTTGGACTCACTCTGATGGACATGCCGAAAATCCAGTTTGGATAGAAATGGAAAAAAACTCCAGCAGACATCCCTGTCAGCCCTTGTGTTTTCACCAATGCCTCTGTCGCTTCACTATGTCACGAAGAATCCCATTGTTACACATTCTCTGAAAATATGGTCCAGTGTTAGGAAATACTTTGGTTGGCAAAAAGGCTCTCTGCTCACCCCTGCCTGTCCCAGCCACCTCTTCTCCCCATCCATTCCAGACCGCTCTTTTGACATGTGGAAACTGAATGGCATAAGGACTATGAAGACCCTTTTTATAAATACAATTTTTCCCACTTTTGAACAATTATGAATAAAATTCAATTTACCATAATCCCATTTTTTTAGATTTCTCCAGGTACGTAATTATATTAAAGTTAATACACCTTCATTTCCCGATCTGCCTGATGAATCCACCATGGAATCTCTGTTCTCCTTCAAGCTCTCAAGAAGGGGTGCTATTTCCTTTATATACACTCACTTATCTAGTCCGCAAAACCCATTGCTGGAGTTCATAAAGTCTGCTTGGGAGGGGGATGTGGGGGTGGATTTGACATTGGAGCAGTGGGAGAAGGCCCTGGAGGGGAAATACAGCATCAATCCGTGTTCGCCATGGCCTCATTCAATTTAGGGTGTTGCATCGCCTTCATTTTTCTAGAGTAAGACTTTCTAAAATGTTTCCCAATGTAGATCCCACATGTGACAGGTGTAAGGCCATTCTTGCTCTGTCCCAACCTGCACACCTATTGGAGTTCGATCTTTACAACACTGTCAGAGGTCTGTAATTCAGCCGGATCCTCTGATAGCCATCTTTGGTATAGCGCAGGGGTTGGCAACCCAAAATGTTGAAAGAGCCATATTGGACGAAAAACACAAAAAACAAATGTCTGGAGCCACAAAAAATTCAAGTCTTGTATAAGCCTTAGAATGAAGGCATGCTGCATGTATCTATCTTAGTTATAACTGGGGGAAGATTTTTTTTTTCATTATGCACTTCGAGAAAAAAGTCGAAATGTCGAGAAAAAAGTCAAAATTTTGAGAAAAAAGTCAAAATGTTGAGAAAAAAGTCAAAATTTTGAGAAAAAAGTAGAAATGTCGAGAAAAAAGTCGAAATTCCGAGAAAAAAGTTGAAATGACGAAATTAATGTTGAAGTACAATCTCGAGAAAAAAGTTGAAATGTTGAGAAAAAAGTCGAAATGTTGAGAAAAAAGTAAACATTTTGAGAAAAAAGTCAAAATTTAATGAAAAAAATCTAAATGTCGAGATTAAAAAGGAAGGCCGACCCCCGGTATAACGGGAGGGATGAACGAGAATCTCTCTGGAAATAAAGTCAAAATAACCAAATTTGTCACCCTGTTGGCCCGGAGACTGATCCTACTGAACTGGAAGAATCCTCGGCCAACGAGCTGGACTCGGTGGCTGAGAGATGTGAGGCAGCACCTGGTACTTGAGAAACTGAGATTTGTGTTGCAAGGCTCCCCAGATAACTTTGAGAGTACCTGGAAACCATTTATGGATTACATTGAAGCCAAACTTTAACTCTCCCACTTTCCGGTATGCATCTCCGGACTACGGCCCAATATCTACATAAACTCTTTTAGCCCATCAAGTTGAGAAAAGCCCTGAACTGCCTGTCTGTCTGAGTCTGTATAGTTTTTTTTCTTTCTTTTGAATTGAAGTGTCTTGTAAATTGTTGAATGTCTGATATGTTTCAAGCATTATTGCCTTGACAGTTTAGACTGTGATAGATACTCTTTTTATATAAATTAACATATGAACCATACGATAAATCATTAAAATACTAAACTGCTCCAAGGGTTTGTATATTTGACCAAAAACCACTATTTGGTTGAAGGTTTCAGTCGGCCTGACAGTAGATCAGCCATGAAGATGAAGCCACAGCAGCACCGTATTACTGTAAACTACACGGCTCACGACCATGGACGATGATTTGATGATGATACTTTGTAAATTATGGTTCATTCCAGATCAAATAAGCGCGCCTCCTCGCTTCCGGTCACGTCACGCTGAAGATCGGCCGGTAACAGACATCCTCGGCCGTTCGCATCCAGAGCTTCATCCTCCAGCAAGAGTTGGCTGTAAAAGAGGCGAAGACCAAACTCACGTCAGGTTGTGGATCAGTGGCGTCGGCCGTTATTGGGGTTCGCGATGAAAACATGACTCACTGCTGGATTTGAGGAGAGAGGTCTTGTTTTATGTGGCTGCTGTCATCGTTGATCTCCTGGAACTGACTCCTGAAGTTTCTGCTGAAGCTTTCCTCCTCCTTGAATCTTGGCAGCGGTGAATGTGCCTGGAAAGATTGATTAGCTATCAGATATTTCATAAGCATTTGTGTGGAAAAACTTAAACTTGTAAATTGTTGCCTAGTATGACCTAATCACGCAGATGTCAGCTGCATTCTTGCTTTTTTTTTTAAAGGTAAAAGAATCAGGAAAATATGTTGTGGACCAACATAGTTTAAGATGCTTGAGACCGTGAGTAGATTTAAACCGGTTTAATCCCCAAAAAAGTTTACCAGTATTCACCTGTAAACTGGGACGCAGGGAGGTCCCAAAAGCCAGGTTGGTGGACACATTTTTTATCAGTGACGGACTTCTGCAAAGACAACAGATTCAACAAACTGACCTGAGCGTCAAAATTACAGCCTCTTGTAGAAACAGTCAAAATCATGTGATCATGGTCCTGTTATTATATGTAAGGGATAATGCGGAGGCCTTCGCAGAGGCAAACCACGGTTCACGCCCCCGCGTTGTCCATATATTTATGTTAATGGACACCACGAAGGGCATTATCCCGCTTATACCACAGTCACTTACCAAAAAACATAAATATTAAATCAGTTATTCATGCTTTAATGTGTTTTCAGTTGAAATTAGTTTTATAACAAGCCACAGCTGAGCGGACTGGTGAAGAGCAGAAGTCGGGCATATATATATATATATATATATATATATATATATATATATATATATAAAATATATGTAGCCTAATAAAGAGATTTAGGAAACTATCTGTGGACTTTGATTCTTGGAAACAAATCTATTTACTGTTTGTTATTGTACCATAGCCGAGCGGAGCTGAGCGGACTAGAATATCCCCAGTTGCTAAGTCGTATCTCAGGTCTGTCTGTCACGGCTCAAAAAACAGAGAACCCGAAAGCACAACACCAAACAGTATCAGAGTCCAAGAGGCTTTAATCAGGTCAAAGGCACGCAGAGGTCAAAAACTGGGAAGACAGGCAGATCAGGCAAACAAATCCGAAGGGGCAGGCAAAAATCCAAAAACCGGGAATCAGGCAAGGTCGCAGGCAGGCAGGCAGGCAGGCAGGCAGGCAGGCAGGCAGGCAGGCAGGCAGGCAGGCAGGCAGGCAGGCAGGCAGGCAGAAACAGACAGAATCAGGAACGCTGGAAAGCTAGGCATGAACACTAGACAATCTGGCAGCCGGTAAGTGGAAGAGGGCCAGAATATAAAAGGGACTGATGATAACGGAAACCAGGTGTGGAGATGGGCGGGGAAGCACAGGTGAGGGGAATGAGTGGATTGTCTGGCTGATGAGGGTGGCAGGATCTGGAATGACAGGAGAGTGAGTTATCAAGTAAAAAACCTATCCCCAACTGGGAAACCATGACACCAGGTTAACACTGTTGCATAAGGACCTTATGGGACGGTAGTGATTGTTCCAGGTATTAGTCAGACCCTCAGGTGTTACCAAGGAAACTGAGTTATGGCTTGTTAAAAAACTTTGTAATTTACCAGGTTACAACGGCTGCAGACGAGAGATTAAATAGCCGCTCAGCTGTGGCTTGTTATAAAACTAATGATTTCAACTGAAAACACATTAAAGCATGAATAACTGATAAGTTATAGTAAGTGACCGTGGTATAACTTCGCGGAGGCAAACCGTCCATATATTTATGATAATGTACACCTCGTTAGGGATTATCCCTTACACACACATATATATATATATATATATATATATATATATATATATATATATATATATATATATATATATATATATATATATATATATACACACACACACTGTAATGTCATTCTACTCTGGCTTGCTTTTATTTCTATTTTTAATTTATTTTATTCTATCTAATTTTATTTTATTGATGGCATTTTATTTATTGTGGCACAAAATGGAGAAGCATTCCAAATGTAATTTTATTTCTGAGATCCAATGATAATAAAGTCTTTCTAATTCTAAATATATATATATATATATATATATATATATATATATATATATATATATATATATATATATATATATATATATATATATACACAGACACTGTAATGCCGTTCTACTCTGGCTTGCTTTTATTTCTATTTTTAATTTATTTTATTCTATCTAATTTTATTTTATTGATGGCATTTTATTTATTGTGGCACAAAGGACCAAGGACAGAAATAAAAGCAAGCCAGCCTAATTCTAAATTAGGCTAAATATATATATATATATATATATATATATATATATATATATATATATATATATATATATATATATATATATATATATATATATATATTCATATATATCCTCCAAGGACAGAAATAAAAGCAAGCCAGAGTAGAATGGGTGATGAAGCCAGAACAGTGGAGAACCAGCGCTCTACAACAGTGGTATAAACCAATGTTATGGATGCCCAAACATCAGAACATCTGCTTTTATAGCGTTCTGCACATCTGCTGGTGATGGGTTCATTTAAGGATGATGATTAGCAGCCAGGTCCTGTGTTGTATAAGGATGCACAGTTATTGCCTTTTGTACGGTGGCCGACAAGGGCCAAACGCACTGCAACGGCCTAATGCGTCTCAGTTAAGGAAAACGGCTTCAAGTACAGAAACGATTCAAATTCACAAATTCAAAACGAGGTACAAAAAGAGGAACGTGGTGCAAATGAAAAAACGTGCTGCAAAAAACAAAGACAAATGCAGTATCATCAAACGCGCTGCAAATAGAGAATGATGAAGCGTTATGAAGCATTTTTCTTTTGAAGATGGTTTCTTGTTTTATATCGTTTTGTGCTTTGCATCGTTTCTCTACTTTATTGTCATTCTTCACTTTGTTCTTCCTTTAGGCCCACAAAGTGATAATTAACTGGCATTTCTTTTTTGTCCCATAAAACAGAATGATAATTGTTATTTAATCCTATAACACGGATGTGTCCGGATGATACTTTAACATTTCCTCTACCGTACCCCGTAATCTTCTGCGACCTCCGCCTCTGGTACTCCGCCTCGTCCACCGTCCACACCGCCCCTCTCACGTTCTCCACGCGCACAAAGCACTTGTGCAGGCTCAGGTTGTGGCGGACGGCGTTCTGGTTCAGAGCCGAGGAGACATTACTGAACGCATGCTGCATAAATCAGGCGTGACACACAAACGGCATCACAGAGTTGATTATCTCACTACCTTCCAAGTGGCGGCGTTGCGTCTGAAATAAGCAAACGTCCTTGTGAACCAGTTGTATATCTCATTAAGGGTGAGCTGCATGTCCGATGCTTCCATAATAGCCTGTAAATGTAGGTGGACACAAATAAACAGAACCACGTTAGAGGATGAAATTAACGGAGGGAAGGACGGAGGTAAAGCTGCTCCCTCTCAACCATGATGCAATCTTCTTGTTCTTAATTTGATGGTTTAACATTTTTGCAACATATATTATCTCTTATAAGATTAACTCATCCATTGGAAATGAGAACTGAAAGGCTTAATTTATACAAATGCAATCATTTAAATGAGTTTGTTTGAGAAAGATAATGGAAAATGAGAAACATACATGTAGGAATGGGCGATATTTTACCGTTCACAATAAACCGTCAAAAAAATTCCCCACGGTAAGAATTTGTCATCTCGCGGTAAAAACGATAAATTCCCGTTGACGTTTTTGTGTAAAACTGATTTATGGAAGGAAGGAAGGAAGGAAGGAAGGAAGGAAGGAAGGAAGGAAGGAAGGAAGGAAGGAAGGAAGGAAGGAAGGAAGGAAGGAAGGAAGGAAGGAAGGAAGGAAGGAAGGAAGGAAGGAAGGAAGGATGGATATGAGCCTGAAAGAAAGAAAGAAAGAAAGAAAGAAAGAAAGAAAGAAAGAAAGAAAGAAAGAAAGAAAGAAAGAAAGAAAGAAAGAAAGATAAATTCCCATTAATTAGGTTTTTGTGTAACAAACATGGCGAATCTGAGTCATCCAGTTTTGCAGCCTCTGGACATTGTGTTGTCTAATATTGGTAAGTCTGTGTGAACGGTAGTCTCAGTTTCTTGTTTTCAGCTCCTAGGGAGGCGTCCATGGTGACTTTCACCTCCTGAAAACTAGATCTCATCACGGTGCTTCGGTTTGACCTTCAGCAAGTCATTGTGATCCTTTCATGACTGACTACCTGACCTGAACTGCTGCTGTGTTTGGTTCATGTGAGTGACAGCAGCACACAGTCCTACCTGTCGGATCAGCGTGGCGTAGGTGAAAGGTGGTCTGATGTCAGTGTTCTTGTACAGCTCGTATTCCCCCTCTGAAAGAAAAAGATATAAAATGAAGCAGAAAATCTGCCAACAGCTGCTGTCTCTTCACGGAAAAAAATAAATCTAAGCGCATGTAAATATAACATATTTAAATCTGTGATGTTGAAGTTGATGAAGTTGATGAAGTTTGTTGCTTTACATGAATACATCTAGTTTTGAACTTAATCTGCATTTGTTCAAAAAACAAGACATTGTGCATTTTTTCCTTAACAAGCAGTATTTATGTAATCCCAGTAATCTTTTCATTTACACTCAAACAACAAGCAATGATCTTTTTGTATTCACTTTTCCTTTAACAATTTAATCTATTGGGCAGATTGACCAACGTTTAGATGAAACATGCTTTATTGGTTTAAGTAGAACAACCACAGTAAAAAATATCTTGCTTGATCTACTTTAAAAAAATTAAGGCAACTTTTTCGTATGAGATTTTTATGTAGATCAAGAAAGACTAGTCTTTGTATAAACTACTTAACTTTTAGTATGTACAAAATTCATTTGCAAGTAAAGTCAACTTAATTTTGGTAAATAAAGTAAACTTAACACAATTAAGTTGACTGTACTTGCAAAATGTATTATTTACATACAAAACATTAAGTAGTGTATACAAAGACTAGTTTTTCTTGATCTACATAATAATCTCATGCAAAAAGTTGACTTATTTTTTTTAAGTAGATCAAGCACAATATTTGTATCAGTGTGTCAGCCGAGTGCATATTTGGAGATATAAGTATCGTTTGGGCCGTATTTACCTGGAGACAGAGAGAAGACCAGAGGGTGATGGCGGCGTCTGACGGCCCCGGTGCAGGGTGCGTGGGTGGGCGACTCCTGCTCGCAGCTCTGGGCCGGAGAGCCCACGGGGTCCACGGGTCGGGGCGACCCCTGGGCCGAGTCCAGGAGTCTCACCGACGCCATGTGGTTGGAGACTCTTCCTGGGCTGAGCTGAACGCCAATAATCTACATTAACAAAGGCAGGGGCGTCAATTGGGTATGAAGGTACGGCAGCCACCACACCTCGGCTTCAGGGGAAAATGTAAATGTTTGTTTTTTAAATACATTTATGGAATTACTCTGTGTCTATATGTATTGATTATTCTATTATTTAATACATATAAAATAACTACAAATGCATATCAGAACAACATGATAGATTTCACTAGGTATTATCTTTCCCAACACTTGTACGCCCCTCATATCTTGAAATGTGATGTCCCAGCGTCCCTGACGACAGTGGTCGCTATCAATCTTGTTTTTAGCGCGCTCTGCAGTGTTGCTAACTTACAAACTTACAAAACGTACAAAAATGAAAAAGAAAGCAGGCAACCCCGCAATAGTTTTTCAAAGAAAGAAGGCAAGTGATGGTCCAATGTTGCCCCAGTCAGGATATTAACGAGGCTGTTAGCCACTGATGGATTAATTATGCAAGTTCATCTTAAGGTAAGATATCAAATCATCCTACCCTCTTATAAATCTGTTTAAGGGAAATATTTGACTTTTTTTACTCTCTTTCTCTCTTCTGCTCCCTCCCTCTCCTTTTTGCATTTGGACATTAACTGATTTAAGTTAAACTGGGATGTCCACGTGATATTGTTGCACTGACATAGTGGATGAAGTGAACAGAATGAGTTAAATGGCGTTTGTCAGATACGCTTTTTCTGCTCTGTAACTCTAACTCTGCCGCTTACTGTCGGTGCCGAAACGGATGTGTATTGCGTTATCAGCACGCAAAGCCTGAATTATATTATTATGGTTCTGCGTTAAATCGACGGCGTAGCCTACGGCGTAGAGTCTTCGTTGGTGTAACGCAGAACCATAAATCAGCCTTAAGTGCAGTGTTCATAGTTAGCAGGATGTGAGTGAGGCTGCATTTGAAAAAGTTCAAATGTTCTTGACCACACAGATCAGCTACATAGCAGAACTCTGTGATGAGTATTTGCTGGACGTGTTGATTGATACTGTAGTTAAGTTCTGAGACTCGTACCCTTGCCATACCTTAGCTTTGACTGAATTGATGCCACTGAACAAAGGAGCGAGAGGGCTGAGAAGACTGACAGATGGACAGAACCGAGTGCAGCAACTTTTAACCAGGCGTAACCGAGCCATTTGATCCGCTCCTCAGAGCCGAGTCCACTAATATCACAATGAGAAGGAAACCAATTATTGTTAATTACAGGGTGAAATTGTTTGGGCCGTGTTGTCATTAGAGAGCAATATTTGCAAGATTAACAAGTGATTATCTTCTAAATTATCATGGTATGTCTGCTGTCTGGAAACCCAACAGGACCCATCTGCTGGCCCGACCTGCGTTCGGCCATGGACTCTGAGGGCCCGATTTGCTAAGATCCTAAATAAAGAGTACTAAATTGCGTGTGCACTGAAAAAGTTTGCGCGTGCTGTTGTTGTGTGTTTTGCGGGTGATCAACTAAGATTGCGTGCGCAATTGATAACAGGTGCAAACAGCAGTATTTAAATGAGGTGTTGCGCGTCTTACGGTTTGCGGCGCAAACTTTGCGCCATGGAGAGTCTGGATGGAAAGCAGGATATAGTCGCAAGTGCAAAATGAAATTTGACGAGTTGGAGTTAGAGATATTAGTGGAAGAGGCAAATTGTTGTGCCGTATTCAGCACCCCTGCCGTGAAAAGCACCCCCTCGTATATTCAATGATAAGTAGACCAAGAAAAAAAACAACACACTGACACTTCAATATATTTATATATACACACTCACACAAACACATACTTAGGAGTTTATATTATATATATTTACAAATATTATGGAAGACAACACAGTAAGCAGGCTATTAATTAATGACATCAATAACCATTTACCCGATTTTTTTTTTTTTACCCGAATCCATGAGCGCATTTAAACATGAATCATTAACACAAAACTGGACGCTAAACAGAACATGGACAGAACACGGAATGAGAATATCATTTTTGTCAGACGAGGGGGTGCTTTTCACGGCAGGGGTGCTGAATACGGCACAACACCGGGGTATGACTGCAGAACAAGTATAGGCGCACAATGAGAAACACTTTTTTCTCCATGAAAACACGTGATTTATTTATTATCACAAATAAAAAAATGAATGTGCCTCCTGTGGCAACCTTTTGCTGAATAATACTCGATTTAACATTCAAATAAAATATTTCTCCTTTTGCATGTGGAGATTAGCACCTTCCTTTCGAACGTATTAAATACAGACGCAATCACAATCCCCGCAATTACTTTCAGGCTTGGTAAATCTCATTGCGCGTGGTAAATGGACCAATTTGCATCTTTCCCTCCCAGTATTTAGCGATTTCTGGCGGGTACGCCCCATATTGATTATTTATCAGGGCAAAAGTACTAAATGAATAGCGTGTGCTATTTTGCGCATTTCAGAGACGCAGTCGTCTTTGCACGCTGTTAGTAGATCAGCTGGCACTTTGGTTTGCGGGTGCTGTCAAGTTTGCACAAGTTTTTACGCACGCAAACCTTTAGTAAATTGGGCCCTGAGTGGGATCCGACCTGATTCCTAGTTTTATCTTGTGAGATACGATTCCCCTCTTTCGTAGCCTGCGTCCGTCCACTCAGACTTCCCATTTGGGGCCGTTATACTGAGATCATAAAGGACTGGTGCCATCTGCCCTCTCTGTAATCAAGTCGCCCACTTTTCATCCATCTGCACGATTGATTTTAGTCGTTAGTTTTAGTTTAATCTACCTGTGGTCCCCAGGGGTCGGCAGCCCGGTCGGATTGTGGCGGCTGAGCTTCTGATGAGGGCAGATACAGGTGAGCCATCATTGCTTGCAGACACTTGCGTTCCTTGCGGAGCTTTTGAAAGAGATAAAAGAGACAAAAAATGGAACTTGGAGAACTGGATGATCAAAAATATCAGGAGAAAATGCAGGGGTTTTTTTCAGGAAAATGACAGAAAGGCCATGAGAAATCTGTGCAAAACCATTTCCTGGGCACAAAGTATATTATTACTTTTCCAAAACATCTCTGGAAGAGAGTTTTAAGTTTTTAAGTATATAGTAAATGTTTTATTTCTCACATGTCTCAGGTTCAGGATTGTCTTTTTATTTCCTAACTAACCTGGGTTTATTCCAGCCTACCTGGAGCTCCAGCTGCTGAACCACCTGCATCTGGACGCGGCACTGCGCCGTGCTTCTGTCGTCCAGAGTGTGCTCGCTGCTGATGTGCCTGAAACGCATGCAGAGATGTTCAAGCTGGGATTCCATCTTCTCCATCGAATGACCTGTAAAGACGCCTTGCAGAGCTGAATAATAATAATAATAATAATAATAATAATAATAATAATAATAATAATAATAATAATAATAATAATAATAATAATAATAATACATTTTATTTGTAGAGCACTTTTCATGAATAATCTCAAAGTTCTAACATAAGCAAGGGAAAAAAATCAAGACACATAAAAGACCAGAAGTAACAAAAGCATGAAAATAATAAAAACATCTAAAAAGACCAGGGAAAGCCTTCCTGAACAGGAAAGTTTTAAGCCCCTTTTTAAAGGTGTCCACAGACTGGGGTGGACGTAGGTGTTCAGGGACGGTGTTCCAGATGTGGGGGCAGCGGAGCAGAAGGCTCGGTCTCCCATGGAGTCGTGTGCGGGGCTGATAGAGGAGGTTACGGGTGGATGAGTGAGGGGTAAGGAGGTACTGAAGGGCATTGCTGTAGATGCAGAGGTGGGTGATGAGGGCAATCTTGCATTGGATTCTTGAGGTTCTGGGAAGCCAGTGTAGGTTCTGGAGTATATGGGTGATATGGTCGTATTTGCAGGTTTTTGTCAGAGTTCGGGCAGCACAGTTCTGAATGAATGGAAGTTTCCGGAGGTGTTTTTTGGGGATACCGATAAGCAGGCTGTTACAGTAGTCGAGCCTGAAGGAGATTAGGGCGTGGACGAGTTTTTCTGCATCGGAGAAAGTGAGGAAGGAGCAGACTTTAGATATGTTCTTTATGTGGAAAAAGCAAGTTTTGTACAGATGTTTGATGTGGTTTACAAAGGTGAGTTGTGGGTCCAGCTTCACACCGAGGTTAGTAACAGAAGTAGAGAGGGGGATATTTTGACCGGAGAAGGAGATGGTGGTTATGGGTGATGACTGGACCTGGTGAGGGGTGCCAATTTGTATGGCATCAGTTTTGGAACTGTTTAGTTGGAGGAAGTTGTGACTCATCCACGCCCTGATCTCCTCCAGGCAGTTGGAAAGGGCTTGAGTGGGTGATGATGAGTGGACTGGGGTGGAACGTAGGGTAGGGTTAGTCCGGAGGTACAGCTGAGTGTCATCGGCATAGCAGTGAAAAGAGATGCCGTGCCGGCTGATGACACGACCCAGGGGCAGCATGTACAGGATAAAAAGGAGAGGTCCTAGGACAGATCCTTGGGGGACACCACACGTAACAGGGGCAGGGGACATGGAAGATCCCAAGCTGACGTACTCTGTCCTGTCAGCAAGGTAGGAGGTGAACCAGTCCAGTGTGGAGTGATGGAGACCTGAAGCACGGTGTAAGAATTTAATATCATCAATCCCTTTGTTTCATGTCCATTTCTGCGTTTCAGGCCTGAAGCTCAGTCTTAACATGTTGGGACACTAAAGCTTTTACGGCTTTGTGAAGCTGCCATACTTGGCTCAGTTTAAACTCTGGTAATCCCAGCGAGGGACAAAACTTGAATCCCGAAATTCATAAACCGGGGCATGATTTTTGATTCTGGCTCACGTTATATGAACCAGAAATGGCCCATATGTCCTGAGCGAGGACAGACATGGGACAAGACCAAGTTTGTGAAGGTCAGGAGTGACACAAAGGGGCAAAGGAAATGAAGAACTGGTCCACGTCTGGTGGATATGTGGTCGTGTTCAGGCAGCTGTTAATGCAGGGAGTCAAAGCAAGGACAACTGCAGATATGGGCCAAGTTTTCAGTATATTTTAATACTTCAGAAATGGTTAAATGTTTGAGGGTGGAATGAAAACCTACTTGATGAAACGGGTGAAGTTTTCACAGACTGACTCACAGCCGGGCCAGTTGCACACGCCGTGAGCGAAGAGCACCCGTGCAGCCGCCTGATCCGACTTCCCGCCGCTGAAGGAGGAAGGAAAACAGGGAGAAGTTCGTCGTCAAGAACTGGAGCAGCAAAGACGGCAGAAACAGCAACGCAACCGACATAAAAGTGCTTTCTTTTCTGTTCAGGTGGCGTGAAATGACAGAGAGAGGTGGAGGGGGGCACCGAAAAATAAACGGAAAACTATTTACTTTTGATTTGGGACGTGTTCTGTAGTCATGTAAACTTTTTATTCTTTGCTGAACTACCTCGGGTGGTGGAACAAACAAACAACACGAAACGCGGCGTCCCGAGGGGAATTGAAACGTGAAGTCTCAAAAGAAAACAACTCCCACCCCACAGTTGGAAAGAGAAAGAAAATGTCTGCGAGTGACGAGTGTTTGAAGTTCACAGAGAGGCAGCGTCGTCTGAGCTCTGCAAGCGTCAGGGGTGTCAAACTCATTTTGCTTAGCGGGCCGGATTTGACCAATTTTTTTCACGCTCAAAATAACAAAAACGGTGCAAAATTTATTTTTTCTAATAATTTTTTTTAACTATTGTTATCTAATCCAATATCAGTTTAGTTAATTTTAAAGGAAATATGCACTTTGTTTACACTCTAATTATGTAAAATATATTTCTTCAGGATCTTTTCTTGAGATTTCTCGTTTTTTTTCAAATTACGTAAGATACTTTTAATATCATTTTACAAAGATAAACAGAAACAGGTATGTTTTTTTTTATATTTAGCTTTTTTATAGGAAATGTAATTAAAAGCAAAATCTTTATTATTACATCCGAGAGTGTTTCTTTGTGATTTGGAGATTTTTTCAGTACAATTAAGTGTATTTATTTTTAAAAATTGGCGCGGATATTTACGCCAGTGTGCCGAAAAAGTCAGCACTTCTTTTAACTGTTTTACTTGGTCACTATCCTCGTATTCAAAACTGAAATTCTCTGAATAAATATCTTCTATCATCTTTTTTAGCAGTTTAGCAGTTTCCTGCAAAAATATATAATAGTAGTCAGTTAATAAAAATAAACGACCGTCTACAAAGAAATAAAATCGGCAAATGCATTCTAGAAAACTAAAAAAATGTCGAAAACTGCTCTCTTTGTGGAATAACGATGGATTTGTAGAAGAAATATATTATCGGATATGCTGCGATTCATGGCAATTATTTATGCATTCCTTTTTAGTAAATTAACATTTCTGATTTTTGGCGTTGGAAACTTCTCGCGGGCCGCATGAAAATTTATTTTGGGCCGCATGCGGCCCACGGGCCGCACATTTGACACCCCCGGTTTACAGCCCAAACAGATGGATCTCACCAGTCTGGCCTGCGAGGAGACGGACTCCTCGGCCTCCCTGCAACTCTTGGTGACGGTATCGTCTGAGCTGAGGAGTTTGGACTTTCCTTCATCGGGGTTTTATCTTCAGCTGTTCCAGAAGTGAGCTCCTTCCATATCTGCAGCATGTCAGCACTGCTGAGACAGGCTACAAAAATAAGAACAGATAATGTTATATTGTTATTACCAGTACTGGAGTTGTAAAAAAAAATCAGGGGGGATGGTGGATTTTATCATATGGGGACAGATAATTTGTGCTGAATACAAATAATATAATATATTACAAATAATAGCACTCCCAAAGAATCACTCAGTGATTTCATGAGATTGACGCTTACGCGGATAAAAGGGATAAAAGAAAAGTAACAGCTCAACGTAGCCTAATGTAGCAGAGTAAGAGTAACAGTTTCTTCTTCACAAATCTACTCAAGTAAAAATAATCAGAATCAGAAAAAGCTTTATTGCCAGGTCAGACATAAATCAGACGAGAGAACTTGACTCCGGTTTACACCTACTTAAAAAGTATAGTGATTCAAAACTACTCCTAAAAGTACAACATTTCCCAAAACTTACTCAAGTAAATGTAACGGAGTAAATGTAACTCGTTACTACACAGCTCTGGAAACATATAAAGTGCGCAGGCACAACAGACAGACAAGACATTTCCTAAAAGGTTCGCATAAATACAATCTGACTTTGATCTCCTCTCTGTCGACGAAACGGCTAAGGTACTGTTACAAACCAGACAAAGAGTGTATGAGCGGGGGAGAAGGCTGGTCGCCTGCTGGCTCACCAGCAGTGTTGGGACTAACGCGTTATTTAGTAACGCATTACAGTAACGCCGTTAGTTTTGCAGTAACTAATACTCTGACGCATTGCTTTTTATATTCAGTAACGCAATTACAGTTACCAAACGGTGCGTTACTCCGTTATTTCTGGCTACAGTGAAGCTTTTTTTCCCCACACGCGGAGACCGGAGGAAACGTGGTGTGTGTGTGTTCAAAAACATGACGGTCATGATCAGTGCTCGAGTTGTAAAAGAAAATCAGGGGGGATGGTGGATTTTATCATATGGGGACAGATAATTTGTGCTGATTACAAATAATATAATATATTACAAATAATAGCAGTGACCAAAACAGCTGCAGAAATACTGCAGGAATGACATAGCAGCAGTTAAATGCAGCCTTCTGTAAGCTTTAAATATCCACTGGGCTTACATCAAATACATCAAAACACAACAATAAAAAACACTTTTCTGAACTTATCAATATGACTCTGTCCTTCACAGGATAAGTAAAATGGATCACTGCAAAAACTCAAAATCTTAACAAGAATATTTGTCTTATTTCTAGTTAAAATGTCTCATTTTAGTAAAAAAAAAATCTCATTACACTTAAAACAAGACTCATCCATCCATCCATCCATCCATCCATTGTCCACCGCATTATCCGAGTCCGGGTCGCGGGGGCAGCAGTCGGAGCAGGGATCCCCAGACTTCCCTCTCCCCGGACACTTCCTCCAGCTCTTCCGGGGGGACTCCAAGGCGTTCCCAGGCCAGCCGAGTGACATAGTCACTCCAGCGTGTCCTGGGTCTTCCTCGGGGCCTCCTCCCGGTGGGACATGCCTGGAACACCTCACGAGGGAGGCGTCCAGGGGGCATCCTATACAGGTGCCCGAGCCACCTCAGCTGGCTCCTCTCGATGTGGAGGAGCAGCGGCTCTACTCCGAGCTCCTCCCGGGTGACGGAGCTCCTCACCCTATCTCTAAGGGAGCGCCCCGCCACCCTGCGGAGGAAACTCATTTCGGCCGCTTGCATCCGGGATCCCGTTCTTTCGGTCATGACCCAGAGTTCATGACCATAGGTGAGGGTGGGAACGTAGATCGACCGGTAAACCGAGAGCTTTGCCTTTCGGCTCAGCTCCCTCTTCACCACGACGGACCGATACAATGACCGCATTACTGCGGCCGCCGCACCGATCCGCCTGTCGATCTCGCGCTCCGTTCTCCCCTCACTCGTGAACAAGACCCCAAGATACTTAAACTCCTCCACCTGAGGCAGGAACTCTCCCCCGACCTGGAGGGTGCAAGCCACCTTTTTCCGGTCGAGAACCATGGCCTCAGACTTAGAGGTGCTGATTCTCATCCCAGCCGCTTCACACTCGGCTGCAAACCGCCCCAGTGCATGCTGAAGGTCCTGGCTCGAGGGAGCCAACAAGACCACATCATCTGCAAAAAGCAGAGATGAAATCAAGTGGCTCCCGAACCGTACCCCCTCCGGCCCCTGGCTGCGCCTAGAAATTCTGTCCATAAAAATAATGAACAGAACCGGTGACAAAGGGCAGCCCTGCCGGAGTCCAACACGCACCGGGAACAGGTCTGACTTACTGCCGGCAATGCGAACCAAGCTCCTGCTCCGGTCATACAGGGACCGTACAGCCCTCAGCAGAGGGCCTCCGACCCCATACTCTCGGAGCACCCCCCACAGGATGCCACGTGGGACACGGTCGAAAGCCTTCTCCAAGTCCACAAAACACATGTGGACTGGTTGGGCAAACTCCCATGCGCCCTCGAGCACCCTGCGGAGGGTGTAGAGCTGGTCCAGTGTTCCACGACCGGGACGAAAACCGCATTGTTCCTCTTGAATCCGAGGTTCGACTATCGGCCGAATTCTCCTCTCCAGCACCCTGGAATAGACTTTCCCCGGGAGGCTGAGGAGTGTGATTCCCCGGTAGTTGGAACACACCCTCCGGTCCCCCTTTTTGAAGAGAGGGACCACCACCCCGGTCTGCCAGTCCAGAGGCACTGTCCCCGACTGCCACGCGATGCTGCAGAGGCGTGTCAGCCACGACAGCCCCGCAACATCCAGAGACTTGAGGTACTCAGGGCGGATCTCATCCACCCCCGGTGCCTTGCCACTGAGGAGCTTCCGAACTACCTCAGTGACTTCAGCTTGGGTAATGAATGAATCAACCTCTGAATCCTCAGTCTCTGCTTCCTCGACGGAAGGCGTGTCAGCGGGATTGAGGAGATCCTCGAAGTATTCCTTCCACCGCCCGACGATGTCCCCAGTCGAGGTCAACAGCTCCCCTCCTCCACTGTAAACAGTGTTGGCGGAGCACTGCTTCCCCCTCCTGAGGCGCCGGATGGTTTGCCAGAATTTCCTCGAGGCCGACCGGTAGTCCTCCTCCATGGCCTCCCCGAACTTTTCCCAGACCCGAGTTTTTGCTTCCGCGACCGCCCGGGCCGCAGCCCGCTTGGCCTGCCGGTACCCGTCAGCTGCCTCGGGAGTCCGCCGAGCTAGCCAGGCTCGGTAGGACTCCTTCTTCAGCTTGACGGCATCCCTTACTTCCGGTGTCCACCACCGGGTTCGGGGATTGCCGCCGCGACAGGCGCCGGAGACCTTACGGCCGCAGCTACGGACGGCCGCGTCAACAATGGAAGTGGAGAACATGGTCCATTCGGACTCAATGTCTCCGGCCTCCCTCGGAATCCGGTCAAAGCTCTCCCGGAGGTGGGAGTTGAAGACCCCCCTGACAGGGGAATCTGCCAGACGTTCCCAGCAGACCCTCACGATACGCTTGGGTCTTCCAGGTCTGACCAGCTTCCTCCCCTGCCAGCGGATCCAACTCACCACCAGGTGGTGATCAGTTGACAGCTCAGCCCCTCTCTTCACCCGAGTGTCCAAGACATACGGCCGGAGGTCAGATGAAACGACAACAAAGTCGATCATTGACCTCCGGCCTAGGGTGTCCTGGTGCCACGTGCACTGATGGACACCCTTATGCTCGAACATGGTGTTCGTTATGGACAGACTGTGGCTAGCACAGAAGTCCAATAACAGAACACCGCTCGGGTTCAGATCGGGGAGGCCGTTCCTCCCAATCACACCTCTCCAGGTAACACTGTCATTGCCCACGTGAGCGTTGAAGTCCCCCAACAGAACTATGGAGTCCCCAGTTGGGGCACTTTCCAGCACCCCTCCCAGGGCCTCCAGGAAGGCCGGGTACTCTGCACTGCCGTTCGGCCCGTAGGCCGAAACGACAGTGAGAGACCTATCCCCGACCCGAAGGCGCAGGGAAGCGACCCTCTCGTTCAGCGGGGAGAACTCCAACACATGGCGGCTGAGCTGGGGAGCTATGAGCAAGCCCACACCAGCTCGCCGCCTCTCACCATGGGCAACTCCAGAGTGGAAGAGAGTCCAACCTCTCTCAAGGAGTTGGGTTCCAGAGCCCAGGCTGTGCGTGGAGGTGAGCCCGACTATCTCTAGTCGATACCTCTCAGCCTCCCGCACAAGCTCAGGCTCCTTCCCCCCCAGCGAGGTGACATTCCATGTCCCTAAAGCCAGAGTCGTCGTCCAGGGATTGGGTCGCCGGGGCCCCCGCCCACGGCTGCCACCCAAATCACACGGCACCTTCCCCTTATGAACCCTCCCGCGGGTGGTGGGCCTACGGGAGGGCGGGCCCACGTCGCTCTTTCGGGCTGCGCCCGGCCGGGTCCTGTTTCAAGTAGATTTTCACTTAAAATAAGTAGAAAAATCTGCCAGTGGAACAAGATTTTTTTGCTTGTAATGAGAAGATAAATCTTGTTCCATTGGCAGATTTTCCTACTTATTTCAAGTGAAAATGTACTTGAAACAGGTGAAAATTGTCAAATAAGTTATTTTTCTGGTGATGACTCTAAATGTTGAAATAGCAGTAAAACCACATTCATTGATGAAATGACATAAGGGATGGAAAGGAGGGATGGTAGTTTTACAGGGGGGATGATTTGGACCGTTTTTATTTCAGGGGGGGATGCCATCCCCCCTCATCCCCTCAACTCTAGTACTGGTTATTATTATGAACTGAAGAAGAAGAGGTTTTCTTTGGAAAGGAAAAAGCTGACGCTGGCACTGAGGGAGGAACGGGGAAAGGGCAGCGACCTGAAGGGAGGGTGGGAGAGGACAGAGCCGGTCCGGTCGCCCGGAGCAGCTGCTGCTGCTGCTGGAGCTGCAAAAGCTGCTGGAGAAGGAGCTGGTCTGCAGGGAGCTGCAGGACAGAGAGTAGAAAAGAAAAATGGTAATGTGTGCATTTATGATCCTTGGTCCTGAGCTTTCTAGATCCAAAAAAACAGACTAAAAGCAACCATTTGTGATCCTAAAACAATCGTAAGTCGTTATCAACCTGGGGCCGGATTCACTAATATGTTCTTATGAACGATCTTAATATAAGAAGTCTTAAGATCTAAAATTAAGAAGTTCATAAGAAAGTTATTAAGTGCAATTCCTCAATATTTTCTTAAGAACCGTCTTAAGAACTGTCATTTCTTACGAATGTATTTTTCCTACTTAAGAACTTCTTAAAATATGGCTGTATCCGAAATGGCATACTAAGTACTACATGCTACATACTGCAGCAGTATGTACTGTATACTGCATACTAAGTACTACATGCTACATACTGCAGCAGTATGTACTGTATACGGCATACTAAGTACTACATGCTACATACTGCAGCAGTATGTACTGTATACTGCATACTAAGTACTACATGCTACATACTGCAGCAGTATGTACTGTATACTGCATACTAAGTACTACATGCTACATACTGCAGCAGTATGTACTGTATACTGCATACTAAATGAAGGATTCAGTAGCCGCTCCAGCAGACTGTTCACACAGCAGTAGCAGCCAAGTATCCCAGAATTATATATTATTATTAGGGCCCGAGCACCTTCAGAGCGAAGGCCCTATTGTATTTGCAGGAATTTTTATTATTATTAGGGCCCGAGCACTTGCAGTGCGAAGGCCCTATTGTATTTGCAGGAATTTTTATTATTATTATTATTATTATTATTATTATTTTCCTGACAAAGTGAAGGCCTTTTTGCCCCCCTTAACATGCCCAAAAAGTCACCAAATTTTGCACCCTAGTCAGGCCTGGCGAAAAATTTGATATTTAAAGGTTTGCATTAATGGGCGTGGCAAAATGGCTCAACAGCGCCCCCTTGAAAATTTTGTGCCTCAAGCCCCACGATACTGTTAGACGTACATGGACGAAAATCGGTACACACCTGTATCATGGGACAACTTAAACAAAAGTCTCTTGGGGTCATGCCCGAAACCGAACAGGATGTCGGCCATTTTGAATTAGTCGTGTCATTTTGGCGAAATTTATGCCATTCCTTCGAAAGTTAATTCAGCCCGAACCGTAACATTCCCCCAAGTGTGTTATACATCAAAATGTGCGTCTCCATCATCCGACCCCACGCATTACTTTTCTCTTTCGAAAGCGTTACCGTGGCGACGCTAGACGCCAAAAAGCGTGCCCACCCTTCATCTGATTGGTTCAGACAGAAAAAACTTTGCGCCTCAAGCCCCATAATACGCTTTGACGTACATGAACGAAAATCGGTACACACCTGTATCATGTCGCAACTAAAAGAAAAGTCTCTTGGCGCCATGGCCGAAACCGAACAGGAAGTCGACCATTTTGAACATTCTGCATTAATCGCGTAATTTTGGAGCAATATATGCCATTCCTTCGAGAGTTAATTCAGCCCGAACCGTATCGTGAACCCAGATGTGTTATACATCAAAATGTCCGTCTCCATCCTGCGACTACACGCATTACTTTTCTCTTTCCAAAGTGTTACCGTGGCGACGCTAGACGCCAACAAGCGCACCCCCCCTTCATCTGATTGGTCCATATTTGATAGTTCCCCAAAAGGCACCAAATTTGGCATGCAAGCCAGGCCTGGCGATAAATGTGATATTTCATGGTTTGCATTAATTGGCGTGGCAAAATGGCTCAACAGCGCCCCCCGGAAAACTTTGTGCCTCAAGCCCCACAATACGGTTTGACGTACATGCACGAAAATCGCTACACACCTGTATCATGGCAGAACTTAAAGAAAATTCTCTTGGAGCCATGGCCGAAACCGAACAGGAAGTCGGCCATTTTGAAATCTGATTGGTCCATATTTGATAGTTCTCCAAAAGCCACCAAATTTTGCATGCAAGACAGACTTGGCGATAAATTTGATATTTCATGGTTTGCATTAATGGGCGTTGCCTAACGGCTCAACAGCGCCCCCTAGAATACTTTTATCTGCCCTAACTTTTGAATGGTTTGACATAGGAAGTTGTGGGTGGTGTCATCAGATTCTTTATGGAGCCCTTGACCTTCATTGGCCTGAATTAGCCCCGCCCCTTCTTCTGATTGGTTGTCCCTTTTTTCTGCTATAACTTTTGAATTGTTTGACATAGGAAGTCGTGGGTAGTGTCATGGGACTCTGTAATGAGTCCTTAAGCTTCGTTAGCCTTAATTAGCCCCGCCCCTTCTTCTGATTGGTTGTCCCGATTTTCTGCTATAACTTTGGAATGGTTTGACATAGAGAGTCGTGGGTGGTGTCATCAGATTCTGTATGGAGTCCTTGACTTTCATTGGCCTGAATTAGCCCCGCCCCTTCTTCTGATTGATTGTCCCTTTTTTCTGCTATAGCTTTTCAATGGTTTGACATAGGAAGTCGTGGGTGGTGTCATTTCTGATATGCTTATGGGGGGGCGGTGGCCGTGAGTGTGAGGGCCCGTTCATTGCTGCTTGCAGCTTTAATTATTATTATTATTATTTTCCTGACAAAGTGAAGGCCTTTTTGCCCCCCTTAACATGCCCAAAAAGTCACCAAATTTTGCACCCTAGTCAGGCCTGGCGAAAAATTTGATATTTAAAGGTTTGCATTAATGGGCGTGGCAAAATGGCTCAACAGCGCCCCCTTGAAAACTTTGTGCCTCAAGCCCCACGATACGGTTTGACGTACATGCATGAAAATCGGTACACACCTGTATCATGGGACAACTTAAACAAAAGTCTCTTGGGGTCATGCCCGAAAGCGAACAGGATGTCGGCCATTTTGAATTAGTCGTGTCATTTTGGCGAAATTTATGCCATTCCTTCGAAAGTTAATTCAGCCCGAACCGTAACGTGCCCCCAAGTGTGTTATACATCAAAATGTGCGTCTCCATCCTGCGACAACACGCATTACTTTTCTCTTTCAAAAGCGTTACCGTGGCGGCGCTAGACGCCAAAAAGCGCGCCCACCCTTCATCTGATTGGTTCGACAGAAAAAACTTTGTGCCTCAAGCCCCATAATACGGTTTGACGTACATGAACGAAAATCGGTACACACCTGTATCATGTTGCAACTAAAAGAAAAGTCTCTTGGCGCCATGGCCGAAACCGAACAGGAAGTTGGCCATTTTGAACATTCTGAATTAATTGCGTAATTTTGGAGCAATATATGCCATTCCTTCGAGAGTTAATTCAGCCCGAACCGTATCGTGAACCCAGATGTGTTATACATCAAAATATGTGTCTCTATCCTGCGACTACACGCATTACTTTTCTCTTTCGAAAGTGTTACCGTGGCGACGCTAGACGCCAACAAGCGCACCCCCCCTTCATCTGATTGGTCCATATTTGATAGTTCCCCAAAAGGCACCAAATTTGGCATGCAAGCCATGCCTGGCGATAAATTTGATATTTCATGGTTTGCATTAATGGGCGTGGCAAAATGGCTCAACAGCGCCCCCCGGAAAACTTTGTGCCTCAAGCCCCACAATACGGTTTGACGTACATGCACGAAAATCGGTACACACCTGTATCATGGCACAACTTAAAGAAAAGTCTCTTGGAGCCATGGCCGAAACCGAACAGGATGTCGGCCATTTTTAATTAATTGTGTAATTTTGGCGCAATTTATGCCATTCCTTCGGCAGTTAATTCAGCCCGAACCGTAACGTGCACCCAGGTGTGTTATACACCAAAATGTGCGTCTCCATCGTGCGACACCACGCATTACTTTTCTCTTTCAAAAGTGTTACCGTGGCGACGCTAGACGCGAAAAAGCGCACCCACCCTTCATCTGATTGGTCCATATTTGATAGTTCTCCAAAAGTCACCAAAATTTGCATGCAAGCCAAGCCTGGCGATAAATTTGATATTTCATGGTTTGCATTAATGGGCGTGGCCTAACGGCTCAACAGCGCCCCCTAGAATACTTTTATCTGCCATAACTTTTGAATGGTTTCACATAGAGAGTCGTGGGTGGTGTCATGGGACTCTGTAATGAGTCCTTAAGCTTCGTTGGCCTTAATTAGCCCCGCCCCTTCTTCTGATTGGTTGTCCCGATTTTCTGCTATAACTTTTGAATGGTTTGACATAGAGAGTCGTGGGTGGTGTCATCAGATTCTTTATGGAGTCCTTGACCTTCATTGGCCTGAATTAGCCCCGCCCCTTCTTCTGATTGGTTGTCCTTTTTTTATAATAAAATTGCCGCGAGCCGCCAGTCGCTCTCGCGCTGACTCCCGCTTCCTGATTCAAACGTCTGCCGGCCCCGCCCCCTGACCAATCAGTGGCGAGTAGGGTGATGGCGGCCCCGCCCCCCGACCAATCAGTGGCGAGTAGGGTGATGACGGCCCCGCCCCCCGACCAATCAGTGGCGAGTAGGGTGATGACGGCCCCGCCCCCCGACCAATCAGCTCCCTGTAATGTGGTGACTTCAGAAATATTCCCGGCTCAGCCCGGTTACAACCTTGGCAGAATGGTTACAGAAAAAGTAATAATTTAAATAGTAGGGTTTTACTAATATTTATAACTTACAAATATTTAAAAAATTAGGAAAAAAAAGTTCCAGACACTTTATCGCTATGTTGGTCTGTCCTAAGCCAGTAGGTCAAATAAAAGGAATAGCTGAGACTTAGCTCAGCCAGATTATTGCGGTCTTTGCTGCCAGAGGTCGAGAGTTCAAGCCTGGCTTGATATGCCAAAATTTTTGTCAGCAATTTTTGTGTTTTTTTTACATCAAAATGTTCGTCTCTGTCCTGTGACGGCGCACATTACTTTTCTCTTTCCCCTTCTTCTGATTGGTTGTCCCGATTTTCTGCCATAACTTTTGAATTTGAGTGGAGTTTGCGCGCGCAGCTCCCGCGGGGGGAGGGGCTGATGTTCAGCGCGGCCGCCATCTTGGTCGAGGCGCCGCATTGACTGCCTGAGAACGTCGGACGTGGCCGCCATCTTGGATCGGTATCGCTTTAAATCTAGAGCGTTCACTTCTATTGTGGAAGGAGGTGTCTGCATAAGTAAAATAACTATAACTCACTTGATTTTCAACCGATTTTCACGCGGTTTGTTTTGTTACAAACGGCAGACATGTAGCTATGATACAGGATGCTTGATGTACGTTAAATATGCAAGCTTTCATGCTAAAATACGTTCTGCAGGTAGTCACACTTCAGGTATACACACACACACACACATATATATATATATATATATATATATATATATATATATATATATATATATATATATATATATATATATATACACACACACACAGACACACACACACACACACACAATATACACAATACAAAGTACAGTATAGCATATTAATGAATGTATAAATATATTTGAATAACAGAGATAACAAGCTTAAAAACAAAAAACATAACGGATGACAGCATACAATTGTCATAATGGAGAAAAAAAAGAAACATTTGGAAGGAGTGTGTGTGTGAGGAATTGTATATTAGTGTTATAAATTGAAATTATATCATAATGCAATCGCTATGATATATAATTTTACAATATAATATAGTCAAAAATATATGAAATGAAGCAACATACAATGCAATAATACAATATGCTATATTACTGGGTACGCTAATATGAAATAACAACATGTAATATAATATGGTATAATAGATTAATATAATATCATACATTCTGGACCATGAGATACAGCTGTACTGTATGATCGTCGTTCATTTGAGTGATCTGATTTTTTTTTTCATGGTTTGCATTAATGGGCGTGTCCTCACGGCTCAACAGCGCCCCTTAGAATACTTTTTTCTGCCATAACTTTTGAAAGGTTTGACATAGAGAGTCGTGGGTGGTGTCATGGGACTCGGCATTGAGTCCTTGACCATAATTGGTGACAATTAGCCCAGTCCCTTTTTCTGATTGGTTGTCCCTATTTTCTGCTATAACTTTTGAATGTTTTGACATAGAGAGTCGTGGGTGGTGTCATGGGACTCCGTAATGAGTCCTTGATCTTCTTTGCCCTGAATTAGCCCCGCCCCTTCTTCTGACTGGTCGTCCCTTTTTTCTGCTATAACTTTTGAATGGTTTTACATAGGAAGTCGTGGGTGGTGTCATTTCTGATATGCTTATGGGGGGCGGTTGACGTGAGTGCGAGGGCCCGTTCATTGCTGCTTGCAGCTTTAATTATTATTATTATTATTATTATTATTATTATTATTATTATTATTATTATTATTATTCATTTCATTATATTCAGTCGATGCACCTGAAGCGAGACTTCACTACACCGATGCATCGCTCCACAATATTGCGGGTCTTTGTTTGTGCAAATGTGTTGAAAAAGGTGATGTTCGAGGCTTATTATTATTATTATTATTATTATTATTATTATTATTAGGGCCCGAGCACTTGCAGTGCGAAGGCCCTATTGTATTTGCAGGAATTTTTATTATTAGGGCCCGAGCACCTTCAGAGCGAAGGCCCTATTGTATTTGCAGGAATTTTTATTATTATTATTATTAGGGCCCGAGCACTTGCAGTGCGAAGGCCCTATTGTATTTGCAGGAATTTTTATTATTATTATTATTAGGGCCCGAGCACCTTCAGTGCGAAGGCCCTATTGTATTTGCAGGAATTTTTAGGGCCCGAGCACCTTCAGTGCGAAGGCCCTATTGTATCTGTAGGAATTTTTATTAGGGCCCGAGCACTTGCAGTGCGAAGGCCCTATTGTATTTGCAGGAATTTTTATTATTATTAGGGCCCGAGCACCTTCAGAGCGAAGGCCCTATTGTATTTGCAGGAATTTTTATTATTATTATTATTATTATTATTATTATTTTCCTGACAAAGTGAAGGCCTTTTTGCCCCCCTTAACATGCCCAAAAAGTCACCAAATTTTGCACCCTAGTCAGGCCTGGCGAAAAATTTGATATTTAAAGGTTTGCATTAATGGGCGTGGCAAAATGGCTCAACAGCGCCCCCTTGAAAACTTTGTGCCTCAAGCCCCACGATACGGTTTGACGTACATGCACGAAAATCGGTACACACCTGTATCATGGGACAACTTAAACAAAAGTCTCTTGGGGTCATGCCCGAAACCGAACAGGATGTCGGCCATTTTGAATTAGTCGTGTCATTTTGGCGAAATTTATGCCATTCCTTCGAAAGTTAATTCAGCCCGAACCGTAACGTGCCCCCAAGTGTGTTATACATCAAAATGTGCGTCTCCATCCTGCGACAACACGCATTACTTTTCTCTTTCAAAAGCGTTACCGTGGCGGCGCTAGACGCCAAAAAGCGCGCCCACCCTTCATCTGATTGGTTCGACAGAAAAAACTTTGTGCCTCAAGCCCCATAATACGGTTTGACGTACATGAACGAAAATCGGTACACACCTGTATCATGTCGCAACTAAAAGAAAAGTCTCTTGGCGCCATGGCCGAAACCGAACAGGAAGTCGGCCATTTTGAACATTCTGAATTAATTGCGTAATTTTGGAGCAATATATGCCATTCCTTCGAGAGTTAATTCAGCCCGAACCGTATCGTGAACCCAGATGTGTTATACATCAAAATGTGCGTCTCCATCCTGCGACTACACGCATTACTTTTCTCTTTCGAAAGTGTTACCGTGGCGACGCTAGACGCCAACAAGCGCACCCCCCCTTCATCTGATTGGTCCATATTTGATAGTTCCCCAAAAGGCACCAAATTTTGCACCCAAGCCAGGCCTGGTGATAAATTTGATATTTCATGGTTTGCATTAATGGGCGTGGCAAAATGGCTCAACAGCGCCCCCCGGAAAACTTTGTGCCTCAAGCCCCACAATACGGTTTGACGTACATGCACGAAAAACGGTACACACCTGTATCATGTCACAACTTAAAGAAAAGTCTCTTGGAGCCATGGCCGAAACCGAACAGGAAGTCAGCCATTTTGAATTAATTGTGTAATTTTGGCGCAATTTATGCCATTCCTTCGGCAGTTAATTCAGCCCGAACCGTAACGTGCACCCAGGTGTGTTATACACCAAAATGTGCGTCTCCATCGTGCGACTACACGCATTACTTTTCTCTTTCAAAAGTGTTACCGTGGCGACGCTAGACGTGAAAAAGCGCACCCACCCTTCATCTGATTGGTCCATATTTGATAGTTCTCCAAAAGTCACCAAATTTGGCATGCAAGCCAGGCCTGGCGATACATTTGATATTTCATGGTTTGCATTAATGGGCGTGGCCTAACGGCTCAACAGCGCCCCCTAGAATACTTTTCTCTGCCATAACTTTTGAATGGTTTCACATAGAGAGTCGTGGGTGGTGTCATGGGACTCTGTAATGAGTCCTTAAGCTTCGTTGGCCTTAATTAGCCCCGCCCCTTCTTCTGATTGGTTGTCCTTTTTTTATAATAAAATCGCCGCGAGCCGCCAGTCGCTCTCGCGCTGACTCCCGCTTCCTGATTCAAACGTCTGCCGGCCCCGCCCCCCGACCAATCAGTGGCGAGTAGGGTGATGACGGCCCCGCCCCCCGACCAATCAGTGGCGAGTAGCGGATGACGGCCCCGCCCCCCGACCAATCAGTGGCGAGTAGGGTGATGACGGCCCCGCCCCCCGACCAATCAGCTCCCTGTAATGTGGTGACTTCAGAAATATTCCCGGCTCAGCCCGGTTACAACCTTGGCAGAATGGTTACAGAAAAAGTAATAATTTAAATAGTAGGGTTTTACTAATATTTATAACTTACAAATATTTAAAAAATTAGGAAAAAAAAGTTCCAGACATTTTATCGCTATGTTGGCCTGTCCTAAGCCAGTAGGTCAAATACAAGGAGTAGCTGAGACTTAGCTCAGCCAGATTATTGCGGTCTTTGCTGCCAGAGGTCGAGAGTTCAAGCCTGGCTTGATATGCCAAAATTTTTGTCAGCAATTTTTGTGTTTTTTTTACATCAAAATGTTCGTCTCTGTCCTGTGACGACGCACATTACTTTTCTCTTTCCCCTTCTTCTGATTGGTTGTCCCGATTTTCTGCCATAACTTTTGAATTTGAGTGGAGTTTGCGCGCGCAGCTCCCGCGGGGGGAGGGGCTGATGTTCAGCGCGGCCGCCATCTTGGTCGAGGCGCCGCATTGACTGCCTGAGAACGTCGGGCGTGGCCGCCATCTTGGATCGGTATCGCTTTAACTCTAGAGCGTTCACTTCTATTGTGGAAGGAGGTGTCTGCATAAGTAAAATAACTATAACTCACTTGATTTTCAACCGATTTTCACGCGGTTTGCTTTGTTACAAACGGCAGACATGTAGCTATGATACAGGATGCTTGATGTACGTTAAATATGCAAGCTTTCATGCTAAAATACGTTCTGCAGGTAGTCACACTTCAGGTATACACACACACACACACACACACACACACACATATATATATATATATATATATATATATATATATATATATATATATATATACACACACACACACACACACACACACACACACAATATACACAATACAAAATACAGTATAGCATATTAATGAATGTATTAATATATTTGAATAACAGACATAACAAGCTTAAAAACAAAAAACATAACGGATGACAGCATACAATTGTCATAATGGAGAAAAAAAAGAAACATTTGGAAGGAGTGTGTGTGTGAGGAATTGTATATTAGTGTTATAAATTGAAATTATATAATAATGCAATCGCTATGATATATAATTTTACAATATAATACAGTCAAAAATATATGAAATGAAGCAACATACAATGCAATAATACAATATGCTATATTACTGGGTACGCTAATATGAAATAACAACATGTAATATAATATGGTATACTAGATTAATATAATATCATACATTCTGGACCATGAGATACAGCTGTACTGTATGATCGTCGTTCATTTGAGTGATTTGATTTTTTTTTTCATGGTTTGCATTAATGGGCGTGTCCTCACGGCTCAACAGCACCCCCTAGAATACTTTTTTCTGCCATAACTTTTGAAAGGTTTGACATAGAGAGTCGTGGGTGGTGTCATGGGACTCGGCATTGATTCCTTGACCATAATTGGTGACAATTAGCCCAGTCCCTTTTTCTGATTGGTTGTCCCTATTTTCTGCTATAACTTTTGAATGTTTTGACATAGAGAGTCGTGGGTGGTGTCATGGGACTCTGTAATGAGTCCTTGATCTTCTTTGCCCTGAATTAGCCCCGCCCCTTCTTCTGACTGGTCGTCCCTTTTTTCTGCTATAACTTTTGAAGGGTTTGACATAGGAAGTCGTGGGTGGTGTCATTTCTGATATGCTTATGGGGGGCGGTTGACGTGAGTGCGAGGGCCCGTTCATTGCTGCTTGCAGCTTTAATTATTATTATTATTATTATTTTCCTGACAAAGTGAAGGCCTTTTTGCCCCCCTTAACATGCCCAAAAAGTCACCAAATTTTGCACCCTAGTCAGGCCTGGCGAAAAATGTGATATTTCATGGTTTGCATTAATGGGCGTGGTAAAATGGCTCAACAGCGCCCCCTTGAAAACTTTGTGCCTCAAGCCCCACGATACGGTTTGACGTACATGCACGAAAATCGGTACACACCTGTATCATGTCACAACTTAAAGAAAAGTCTCTTGGCGTCATGGCCCAAACCGAACAGGAAGTCGGCCATTTTGAATTAGTCGTGTCATTTTGGCGAAATTTATGCCATTCCTTCGAAAGTTAATTCAGCCCGAACCGTAATGTGCCCCCAGGTGTGTTATACATCAAAATGTGCGTCTCCATCCTGCGACAACACGCATTACTTTTCTCTTTCAAAAGCGTTACCGTGGCGGCGCTAGACGCCAAAAAGCGCGCCCACCCTTCATCTGGTTGGTTCAGACAGAAAAAACTTTGCGCCTCAAGCCCCATAATACGGTTTGACGTACATGAACGAAAATCGGTACACTCCTGTATCATGTCGCAACTAAAAGAAAAGTCTCTTGGCGCCATGGCCGAAACCGAACAGGAAGTCGGCCATTTTGAACATTCTGAATTAATTGCGTAATTTTGGAGCAATATATGCCATTCCTTCGAGAGTTAATTCAGCCCGAACCGTATCGTGAACCCAGATGTGTTATACATCAAAATGTGCGTCTCCATCCTGCGACTACACGCATTACTTTTCTCTTTGAAAAGTGTTACCGTGGCGACGCTAGACGCCAACAAGCGGACCCCCCCTTCATCTGATTGGTCCATATTTGATAGTTCCCCAAAAGGCACAAAATTTTTCATGCAAGCAGGGCCTGGCGATAAATTTGATATTTCATGGTTTGCATTAATGGGCGTGGCAAAATGGCTCAACAGCGCCCCCCGGAAAACTTTGTGCCTCAAGCCCCACAATACGGTTTGACGTACATGCACGAAAATCGGTACACACCTGTATCATGTCGCAACTTAAAGAAAAGTCTCTTGGAGCCATGGCCGAAACCGAACAGGAAGTCAGCCATTTTGAATTAATTGTGTAATTTTGGCGCAATTTATGCCATTCCTTCGGCAGTTAATTCAACCCGAACCGTAACGTGCACCCAGGTCTGTTATACATCAAAATGTGCGTCTCCATCCTCCGACACCACGCATTACTTTTCTCTTTCAAAAGTGTTACCGTGGCGATGCTAGACGCGAAAAAGTGCACCCACCCTTCATCTGATTGGTCCATATTTGATAGTTCTCCAAAAGTCACCAAAATTTGCATGCAAGCCAGGCCTGGCGATAAATGTGATATTTCATGGTTCGCATTAATGGGCGTGGCCTAACGGCTCAACAGCGCCACCTGGAAAACTTTTCTCTGCCATAACTTTTGAATGGTTTCACATAGAGAGTCGTGGGTGGTGTCATGGGACTCTGTAATGAGTCCTTAAGCTTCGTTGGCCTTAATTAGCCCCGCCCCTTCTTCTGATTGGTTGTCCAGATTTTCTGCTATAACTTTTGAATGGTTTGACATAGAGAGTCGTGGGTGGTGTCATCAGACTCTGTATGGAGTCCTTGACCTTCATTGGCCTGAATTAGCCCCGCCCCTTCTTCTGATTGGTTGTTCCTTTTTTCTGCTATAACTTTTGAATGGTTTGACATAGGAAGTCGTGGGTGGTGTCATTTCTGATATGCTTATGGGGGGCGGTGGACGTGAGTGCGAGGGCCCGTTCATCGCTGCTTGCAGCTTTAATTATTATTATTATTATTATTTTCCTGACAAAGTGAAGGCCTTTTTGCCCCCCTTAACATGCCCAAAAAGTCACCAAATTTTGCACCCTAGTCAGGCCTGGCGAAAAATGTGATATTTCATGGTTTGCATTAATGGGCGTGGTAAAATGGCTCAACAGCGCCCCCTTGAAAACTTTGTGCCTCAAGCCCCACGATACGGTTTGACGTACATGCACGAAAATCGGTACACACCTGTATCATGTCACAACTTAAAGAAAAGTCTCTTGGCGTCATGGCCCAAACCGAACAGGAAGTCGGCCATTTTGAATTAGTCGTGTCATTTTGGCGAAATTTATGCCATTCCTTCGAAAGTTAATTCAGCCCGAACCGTAATGTGCCCCCAGGTGTGTTATACATCAAAATGTGCGTCTCCATCCTGCGACAACACGCATTACTTTTCTCTTTCAAAAGCGTTACCGTGGCGGCGCTAGACGCCAAAAAGCGCGCCCACCCTTCATCTGGTTGGTTCAGACAGAAAAAACTTTGCGCCTCAAGCCCCATAATACGGTTTGACGTACATGAACGAAAATCGGTACACTCCTGTATCATGTCGCAACTAAAAGAAAAGTCTCTTGGCGCCATGGCCGAAACCGAACAGGAAGTCGGCCATTTTGAACATTCTGAATTAATTGCGTAATTTTGGAGCAATATATGCCATTCCTTCGAGAGTTAATTCAGCCCGAACCGTATCGTGAACCCAGATGTGTTATACATCAAAATGTGCGTCTCCATCCTGCGACTACACGCATTACTTTTCTCTTTGAAAAGTGTTACCGTGGCGACGCTAGACGCCAACAAGCGGACCCCCCCTTCATCTGATTGGTCCATATTTGATAGTTCCCCAAAAGGCACAAAATTTTTCATGCAAGCAGGGCCTGGCGATAAATTTGATATTTCATGGTTTGCATTAATGGGCGTGGCAAAATGGCTCAACAGCGCCCCCCGGAAAACTTTGTGCCTCAAGCCCCACAATACGGTTTGACGTACATGCACGAAAATCGGTACACACCTGTATCATGTCGCAACTTAAAGAAAAGTCTCTTGGAGCCATGGCCGAAACCGAACAGGAAGTCAGCCATTTTGAATTAATTGTGTAATTTTGGCGCAATTTATGCCATTCCTTCGGCAGTTAATTCAACCCGAACCGTAACGTGCACCCAGGTCTGTTATACATCAAAATGTGCGTCTCCATCCTCCGACACCACGCATTACTTTTCTCTTTCAAAAGTGTTACCGTGGCGATGCTAGACGCGAAAAAGTGCACCCACCCTTCATCTGATTGGTCCATATTTGATAGTTCTCCAAAAGTCACCAAAATTTGCATGCAAGCCAGGCCTGGCGATAAATGTGATATTTCATGGTTCGCATTAATGGGCGTGGCCTAACGGCTCAACAGCGCCACCTGGAAAACTTTTCTCTGCCATAACTTTTGAATGGTTTCACATAGAGAGTCGTGGGTGGTGTCATGGGACTCTGTAATGAGTCCTTAAGCTTCGTTGGCCTTAATTAGCCCCGCCCCTTCTTCTGATTGGTTGTCCAGATTTTCTGCTATAACTTTTGAATGGTTTGACATAGAGAGTCGTGGGTGGTGTCATCAGACTCTGTATGGAGTCCTTGACCTTCATTGGCCTGAATTAGCCCCGCCCCTTCTTCTGATTGGTTGTTCCTTTTTTCTGCTATAACTTTTGAATGGTTTGACATAGGAAGTCGTGGGTGGTGTCATTTCTGATATGCTTATGGGGGGCGGTGGACGTGAGTGCGAGGGCCCGTTCATCGCTGCTTGCAGCTTTAATTATTATTATTATTATTTTCCTGACAAAGTGAAGGCCTTTTTGCCCCCCTTAACATGCCCAAAAAGTCACCAAATTTTGCATCCTAGTCAGGCCTGGCGAAAAATTTGATATTTAAAGGTTTGCATTAATGGGCGTGGCAAAATGGCTCAGCAGCGCCCCCTTGAAAACTTTGTGCCTCAAGCCCCACGATACGGTTTGACGTACATGCACGAAAATCGGTACACACCTGTATCATGGGACAACTTAAACAAAAGTCTCTGGGCGTCATGTCGAGAAACCGAACAGGAAGTCGGCCATTTTGAATTAGTCGTGTCATTTTGGCGAAATTTATGCCATTCCTTCGAAAGTTAATTCAGCCCAAACCGTAACGTGCCCCCAAGTGTGTTATACATCAAAATGTGCGTCTCCATCCTCCGACACCACGCATTACTTTTCTCTTTCGAAAGCGTTACCGTGGCGACGCTAGACGCCAAAAAGCGTGCCCACCCTTCATCTGATTGGTTCAGAAAGAAAAAACTTTGCGCCTCAAGCCCCATAATACGCTTTGACATACATGAACGAAAATCGGTACACACCTGTATCATGTCGCAACTAAAAGAAAAGTCTCTTGGTGCCATGGCCGAAACGGACCAGGAAGTCGGCCATTTTGAACATTCTGAATTAATCGCGTAATTTTGGAGCAATATATGCCATTCCTTCGAGAGTTAATTCAGCCCGAACCGTATCGTGAACCCAGGTGTGTTATACATCAAAATGTGCGTCTCCATCCTGCGACTACACGCATTACTTTTCTCTTTCAAAAGTGTTACTGTGGCGACGCTAGACGCCAACAAGCCCACCCCCCCTTCATCTGATTGGTCCATATTTGATAGTTCCCCAAAAGGCACCAAATTTGGCATGCAAGCCAGGCCTGGCGATAAATTTGATATTTCATGGTTGGTATTAATGGGCGTGGCAAAATGGCTCAACAGCGCCCCCCGGAAAACTTTGTGCCTCAAGCCCCACAATACGGTTTGACGTACATGCACGGAAATCGGTACACACCTGTATCATGTCGCAACTTAAAGAAAAGTTTCTTGGAGCCATGGCCGAAACCGAACAGGAAGTCAGCCATTTTGAATTAATTGTGTAATTTTGGCGCAATTTATGCCATTCCTTCGGCAGTTAATTCAGCCCGAACCGTAACGTGCACCCAGGTGTGTTATACACCAAAATGTGCGTCTCCATCGTGCGACTACACGCATTACTTTTCTCTTTCAAAAGTGTTACCGTGGCGATGCTAGACGCGAAAAAGCGCACCCACCCTTCATCTGATTGGTCCATATTTGATAGTTCTCCAAAAGTCACCAAATTTGGCATGCAAGCCGGGCCTGGCGATACATTTGATATTTCATGGTTTGCATTAATGGGCGTGGCCTAACGGCTCAACAGCGCCCCCTAGAATACTTTTCTCTGCCATAACTTTTGAATGGTTTCACATAGAGAGTTGTGGGTGGTGTCATGGGACTCTGTAATGAGTCCTTAAGCTTCGTTGGCCTTAATTAGCCCCGCCCCTTCTTCTGATTGGTTGTCCCGATTTTCTGCTATAACTTTTGAATGGTTTGACATAGAGAGTCGTGGGTGGTGTCATCAGATTCTTTATGGAGTCCTTGACCCTCATTGGCCTGAATTAGCCCCGCCCCTTCTTCTGATTGGTTGTCCTTTTTTTATAATAAAATCGCCGCGAGCCGCCAGTCGCTCTCGCGCTGACTCCCGCTTCCTGATTCAAACATCTGCCGGCCCCGCCCCCTGACCAATCAGTGGCGAGTAGGGTGATGACGGCCCCGCCCCCCGACCAATCAGTGGCGAGTAGGGTGATGACGGCCCCGCCCCCCGACCAATCAGTGGCGAGTAGGGTGATGACGGCCCCGCCCCCCGACCAATCAGTGGCGAGTATGGTGATGACGGCCCCGCCCCCCAACCAATCAGTGGCGAGTAGGGTGATGACGGCCCCGCCCCCCGACCAATCAGTTCCCTGTAATGTGGTGACCTCAGAAATATTCCCGGCTCAGCCCGGTTACAACCTTGGCAGAATGGTTACAGAAAAAGTAATAATTAAAATAGTAGGGTTTTACTAATATTTATAACTTACAAATATTTAAAAAATTAGGAAAAAAAAGTTCCAGACATTTTATCGCTATGTTGGTCTGTCCTAAGCCAGTAGGTCAAATAAAAGCAATAGCTGAGACTTAGCTCAGCCAGATTATTGCGGTCTTTGGTGCCAGAGGTTGAGAGTTCAAGCCTGGCTATAATGCCGAAATTTTTGTCAGCAATTTTTGTGTTTTTTTTACATCAAAATGTTCGTCTCTGTCCTGTGACGACGCACATTACTTCTCTCTTTCAAAAGTCTTACCGTGGCGACGCTAGACGCGAAAAAGCGCTCGTCCCCTTCATCTGATTGGTCCATATTTGATAGTTCTCCAAAAGTCACCAAATTTTGCATGCAAGCCAGGCCTGGCGATACATTTGATATTTCATGGTTTGCATTAATGGGCGTGGCCTAACGGCTCAACAGCGCCCCCTAGAATACTTTTCTCTGCCATAACTTTTGAATGGTTTGACATAAAGAGTCGTGGGTGGTGTCATGGGACTCGGTATTGAGTCCTTGACCTTCATTGGCCTGAATTAGCCCCGCCCCTTCTTCTGATTGGTTGTCCCGATTTTCTGCCATAACTTTTGAATGGTTTGACATAGAGAGTCGTGGGTGGTGTCATTTCTGATATGCTTATGGGGGGCGGTGGACGTGAGTGCGAGGGCCCGTTCATCGCTGCTTGCAGCTTTAATTATTATTATTATTATTTTCCTGACAAAGTGAAGGCCTTTTTGCCCCCCTTAACATGCCTAAAAAGTCACCAAATTTTGCACCCTAGTCAGGCCTGGCGAAAAATTTGATATTTAAAGGTTTGCATTAATGGGCGTGGCAAAATGGCTCAACAGCGCCCCCTTGAAAACTTTGTGCCTCAAGCCCCACGATACGGTTTGACGTACATGCACGAAAATCGGTACACACCTGTATCATGGGACAACTTAAACAAAAGTCTCTTGGGGTCATGCCCGAAACCGAACAGGATGTCGGCCATTTTGAATTAGTCGTGTCATTTTGGCGAAATTTATGCCATTCCTTCGAAAGTTAATTCAGCCCGAACCGTAACGTGCCCCCAAGTGTGTTATACATCAAAATGTGCGTCTCCATCCTCCGACACCACGCATTACTTTTCTCTTTCAAAAGCGTTACCGTGGCGACGCTAGACGCCAAAAAGCGTGCCCACCCTTCATCTGATTGGTTCAGACAGAAAAAACTTTGCGCCTCAAGCCCCATAATACGCTTTGACGTACATGAACGAAAATCGGTACACACCTGTATCATGTCGCAACTTAAAGAAAAGTCTCTTGGCGCCATGGCCGCAACCGAACAGGAAGTCGGCCATTTTGAACATTCTGAATTAATCGCGTAATTTTGGAGCAATATGAGCCATTCCTTCGAGAGTTAATTCAGCCCGAACCGTATCGTGAACCCAGATGTGTTATACATCAAAATATGTGTCTCCATCCTGCGACTACACGCATTACTTTTCTCTTTCGAAAGTGTTACCGTGGCGACGCTAGACGCCAACAAGCGCACCCCCCCTTCATCTGATTGGTCCATATTTGATAGTTCCCCAAAAGGCACCAAATTTGGCATGCAAGTCAGGCCTGGCGATAAATTTGATATTTCATGGTTTGCATTAATGGGCGTGGCAAAATGGCTCAACAGCGCCCCCCTGAAAACTTTGTGCCTCAAGCCCCACAATACGGTTTGACGTACATGCACGAAAATCGCTACACACCTTTATCATGGCACAACTTAAAGAAAAGTCTCTTGGAGCCATGGCCGAAACCGAACAGGAAGTCGGCCATTTTGAAATCTGATTGGTCCATATTTGATAGTTCTCCAAAAGTCACCAAATTTTGCATGCAAGACAGACTTGGCGATAAATTTGATATTTCATGGTTTGCATTAATGGGCGTGGCCTAACGGCTCAACAGCGCCCCCTAGAATACTTTTATCTGCTATAACTTTTGAATGGTTTGACATAGGAAGTTGTGGGTGGTGTCATGGGACTCTGTATGGAGTCCTTGAGCTTCGTTGGCCTTAATTAGCCCCGCCCCTTCTTCTGATTGGTTGTCCCGATTTTCTGCTATAACTTTGGAATGGTTTGACATAGAGAGTCGTGGGTGATGTCATCAGATTCTTTATGGAGTCCTTGACCTTCATTGGCCTGAATTAGCCCCGCCCCTTCTTCTGATTGGTTGTCCATATTTTCTGACTATAACTTTTGAATGGTTTGACATATTTGAAATATGCTGGTAATGTGTCAGCCAACCACAAAAATCTCTGGAATTTTGGTGGAATCATTTATTTTTTGTCCTTGCCCGGTGCAAATGACATAAATAAAGTGCGTGGTTTGGTTGTGAAAAAATAAAAGTAATGTTACGTGAACAATAAATCAAATGCTCTCCTCCATGCAGTGTGTGGGTCTAGGAAGTAAAGACTGGAACATGCTATTCACAAAAGCACAAATAGTGGGGTTTTACTAATATTTATCTTACAAATATTTTAAAAATTACGAAAAAACAATTCGGGACTAGATCATATCGCTATGTTGGTGTCTCCTTAAGCAGTCAGTCAGAAAACGGCCAAGCTGATTCGTGGCAGAGGGGTAATGTCAACGTCTTTCGTGTGAGAGATCGCGGGTTCGATCCCAGCACAATGCAAAGTTTATTGTCAGCAATTTGTGTGGTTTTTTTAACATCAAAATGTGCGTCTCCATCTTGCGACGACGCGCATTACTTTTCTCATTCAAAAGTGTTACCGTGGCAACACTCGACGCCAAAAAGTGCGCCCCCCTTCATCTGATTGGTCCATATTTGATAGTTCCCCAAAAGTCACCAAATTTTGCATGCAAGGCAGGCCTGGCGATAAATGTGATATTTCATGGTTTGCATTACTGGGCGTGGCCTAACGGCTCAACAGCGCCCCCTAGAATACTTTTCTCTGCCATAACTTTTGAATGGTTTGACATAAAGAGTCGTGGGTGGTGTCATGGGACTCTGTATTGAATCCTTGACCATAATTGGTGAAAATTAACCCCGCCCCTTCTTCTGATTGGTTGTCCCGATTTTCTGCTATAACTTTTGAATGGTTTGACATAGAGAGTCGTGGGTGGTGTCATCAGATTCTGTATGGAGTCCTTGACTTTCATTGGCCTGAATTAGCCCCGCCCCTTCTTCTGATTGGTTGTCCCGATTATCTGCTATAACTTTTGAATGGTTTGACATAGGAAGTCGTGGGTGGTGTCATTTCTGATATGCTTATGGGGGCGGTGGCCGTGAGTGCGAGGGCCCGTTCATCGCTGCTTGCAGCTTTAATTATTATTATTTTTCTTCTGACAAAAGGAAGGCCTTTTTGCCCCCCTAAACGTACCCAAAAAGTCACCAAATTTGGCATGCAAGCCAGGCCTGGCGATAAATTTGATATTTCATGGTTTGCATTAATGGGCGTGGCAAAATGGCTCAACAGCGCCCCCCGGAAAACTTTGTGCCTCAAGCCCCACAATACGGTTTGACGTACATGCACGAAAATCGCTACACACCTGTATCATGGCACAACTTAAAGAAAAGTCTCTTGGAGCCATGGCCGAAACCGAACAGGATGTCGGCCATTTTGAATACATTGTGTCATTTTGGCGAAATTTATGCCATTCCTTCGGCAGTTAATTCAGCCCGAACCGTAACGTGCCCCCAGGTGTGTTATACATCAAAATGTGCGTCTACATCCTGCGACACCACGCATTACTTTTCTCTTTCAAAAGTGTTACCGTGGCGACGCTAGACGCCTAAAGGCGCCCCCCCCTTCATGTGATTAGTCCATATTTGATAGTTCTCCAAAAGTCACCAAATTTTGCATGCAAGCCAGACTTGGCGATACATTTGATATTTCATGGTTTGCATTAATGGGCGTGGCCTAATGGCTCAACAGCGCCCCCTAGAAAACTTTTCTCTGCCATAACTTTTGAAAGGTTTGACATAGAGAGTCGTGGGTGGTGTCATGGGACTCTGTAATGAGTCCTTAAGCTTCGTTGGCCTTAATTAGCCCCGCCCCTTCTTCTGATTGGTTGTCCCTTTTTTCTGCTATAACTTTTGAATGGTTTGACATAGGAAGTCATGGGTGGTATCATGGGACTCTGTAATGAGTTCTTAAGCTTCGTTGGCCTTAATTAGCCCCGCCCCTTCTTCTGATTGGTTGTCCCGATTTTCTGCTATAACTTTGGAATGGTTTGACATAGAGAGTCCTGGGTGGTGTCATAAGATTCTGTATGGAGTCCTTGACCTTCATTGGCCTGAATTAGCCCCGCCCCTTCTTGTCATTGGTTGTCCCTTTTTTCTGCTATAACATTTTAATTGTTTGACATAGGAAGTCGTGGGTGGTGTCATGGGACTCTGTAATGAGTCCTTAACCTTCGTTAGCCTTAATTAGCCCCGCCCCTTCTTCTGATTGGTTGTCCCGATTTTCTGCTATAACTTTGGAATGGTTTGACATAGAGAGTCGTGGGTGGTCTCATCAGATTCTTTATGGAGCCCTTGACCTTCATTGGCTTATATTAGCCCCGCCCCTTCTTCTGATTGGTTGTCCCTTTTTTCTGCTATAACTTTTGATTGGTTTGACATAGGAAGTCGTGGGTGGTGTCATGGGACTCTGTAATGAGTCCTTAAGCTTCGTTGGCCTTAATTAGCCCCGCCCCTTCTTCTGATTGGTTGTCCCGATTTTCTGCTATAACTTTAGAATGGTTTGACATAGAGAGTCGTGGGTGGTGTCATCAGATTCTGTATGGAGTCCTTGACCTTCATTGGCCTGAATTAGCCCCGCCCCTTCTTCTGATTGGTTGTCCCTTTTTTCTGCTATAACTTTTCAATGGTTTGACATAGGAAGTCGTGGGTGGTGTCATTTCTTACACTTATGGGGGGCGGTGGCCGTGAGTGCGAGGGCCCGTTCATTGCTGCTTGCAGCTTTAATTATTATTATTATTTTCCTGACAAAGTGAAGGCCTTTTTGCCCCCCTTAACATGCCCAAAAAGTCACCAAATTTTGCACCCTAGTCAGGCCTGGCGAAAAATTTGATATTTAAAGGTTTGAAATAATGGGCGTGGCAAAATGGCTCAACAGCGCCCCCTTGAAAACTTTGTGCCTCAAGCCCCACGATACGGTTTGACGTACATGCACGAAAATCGGTACACACCTGTATCATGGGACAACTTAAACAAAAGTCTCTTGGGGTCATGCCCGAAACCCAACAGGATGTCGGCCATTTTGAATTAGTCGTGTCATTTTGGCGAAATTTATGCCATTCCTTCGAAAGTTAATTCAGCCCGAACCGTAACGTGCCCCCAAGTGTGTTATACATCAAAATGTGCGTCTCCATCCTGCGACAACACGCATTACTTTTCTCTTTCAAAAGCGTTACCGTGGCGACGCTAGACGCCAAAAAGCGCGCCCACCCTTCATCTGATTGGTTCGACAGAAAAAACTTTGTGCCTCAAGCCCCATAATACGGTTTGACGTACATGAACGAAAATCGGTACACACCTGTATCATGTCGCAACTAAAAGAAAAGTCTCTTGGCGCCATGGCCGAAACCGAACAGGAAGTCGGCCATTTTAAACATTCTGAATTAATTGCGTAATTTTGGAGCAATATATGCCATTCCTTCGAGAGTTAATTCAGCCCGAACCGTATCATGAAACCAGATGTGTTATACATCAAAATGTGCGTCTCCATCCTGCGACTACACCAGTGGCGAAACAACTCAGCACCGGGCCCCGATGCAAGATCATTAAACCGGGCCCTGCCCATCACAATGCAAAACAGACACGCTGTGATTGACGCAATCTCACAGCAGATGCATCACCATTCACTGACAACGGGCACTACTGACAGCTTTAACCCTTAACACAACCACAGCGCTTATAGATATGTCTAAAAAAAATCCCATATATATAGCACATATAACCAACAGCATAACGCACACAGTGCGCCGGTGTGCGACAGAACACCGGCAGTGCCAACAGCTGAGAATAAACCCACACAGCGCACAGATTGAAGTTTGGTGGCACGGCGGCACACCACAAATGAAAACATCATAAACACGCATAAACACAAACAGACTAGTGATAGACTATCACTATAACAAATATTAATAATAATGGGTCATTACTTACAATTACAGTTTGACTTTCCGGGCTTTCCGCTGGGCAAAGTCATTAATTAATTCCTGACAACAGTTCAACTCTCAAGCATGATTTATGCCTCCGCGTTAAGCGAACCCTACGCCGTAATCTGCGTTGGTGTAACGCGGAACCATAAATCAGCCTTAACTCCTTTCCTCTCCTCACTCGCCAACTCTTCCTCTGCGCAAATATGGGTTACACATGCGCACTACACCCGCAATCATCCGAGATCATCTATAAATTAAAATTTGTATTTAAACTAGATATATCTTTATAACCAGCCCATAACATTGATGTAAACACAAAAAAAAAAAAAAAGTCCAAGCCCGCACGTCCCCAGTTCCTGCGCGTGCGGGCCCTGGACACGTGCGGGCCCCTATGCAGTCGCATTGTCTGCATATATGGTAGTTTCGCCACTGGACTACACGCATTACTTTTCTCTTTCAAAAGTGTTACCGTGGCGACGCTAGACGCCAACAAGCGCACCCCCCTTCATCTGATTGGTCCATATTTGATAGTTCCCCAAAAGGCACCAAATTTGGCATGCAAGCCAGGCCTGGCGATAAATTTGATATTTCATGGTTTGCATTAATGGGCGTGGCAAAATGGCTCAACAGCGCCCCCCGGAAAATTTTGTGCCTCAAGCCCCACAATACGGTTTGACGTACATGCACGAAAATCGCTACACACCTGTATCATGGCACAACTTAAAGAAAAGTCTCTTGGAGCCATGGCCGAAACCGAACAGGATGTCGGCCATTTTGAATACATTGTGTCATTTTGGCGAAATTTATGCCATTCCTTCGGCAGTTAATTCAGCCCGAACCGTAACGTGCCCCCAGGTGTGTTATACATCAAAATGTGCGTCTACATCCTGCGACACCACGCATTACTTTTCTCTTTCAAAAGTGTTACCGTGGCGACGCTAGATGCCAAAAGGCGCGCCCCCCCTTCATGTGATTGGTCCATATTTGATAGTTCTCCAAAAGTCAACAAATTTTGCATGCAAGCCAGACTTGGTGATAAATTTGATATTTCATGGTTTACATTAATGGGCGTGGCCTAACGGCTCAACAGCGCCCCCTAGAATACTTTTCTCTGCCATAACTTTTGAATGGTTTGACATAGAGAGTTGTGGGTGGTGTCATGGGACTCTGTAATGAGTTCTTAGGCTTCGTTGGCCTTAATTAGCCCCGCCCCTTTTTCTGATTGGTTGTCCCGATTTTCTGCCATAACTTTTGAATGGTTTGACATAGAGTCCCGCTTCCTGATTCAAACGTCTGCTGGCCCCGCCCCCCGACCAATCAGTGGCGAGTAGGGTGATGACGGCCCCGCCCCCCGACCAATCAGTGGCGAGTAGGGTGATGACGGCCCCGCCCCCCGACCAATAGGTGGCGAGTAGGGTGATGACGGCCCCGCCCCCCGACCAATCAGTGGCGAGTAGGGTGATGACGGCCCCGCGCCCTGACCAATCAGCTTCCTGTAATATGTTGACGTCAGAAATAGACCCTTTCTCAGCCCGGTTAGAACCTCGGTAGAAAGTAATATAAATAGTAGTGTTTTACTAATATTTATACCTTACAAATATTTAAAAAATTAGGAAAAAAAAGTTCCAGACATTTTATCGCTATGTTGGTCTCTCCTAAGCCAGTAAGTCGAGGCGAAAGGTATAGCTGAGAAATAGCTCAGCCACAGAATTGCGGTCTTTGGTGCCAGAAGTTGAGAGTTCAAGCCTGCCTGTTGGACGAAATTTTTTGTCAGCAATTTTTGTGTTTTTTTTTACATCAAAATGTTCGTCTCTGTCCTGTGACGACGCACATTACTTTTCTCTTTCAAAAGTGTTACTGTGGCGACGCTAGACGCGAAAAAGCGCTCGTCCCCTTGATTGGTCCATATTTGATAGTTCTCCAAAAGTCACCAAATTTTGCATGCAAGCCAGGCCTGGCGATAGGCTACATTTGATATTTCATGGTTTGCATTAATGGGCGTGGCCTAAAGGCTCAACAGCGCCCCCTAGAATACTTTTCTCTGCCATAACTTTTGAATGGTTTGACATAGAGAGTCGTGGGTGGTGTCATGGGACTCGGTATTGAGTCCTTAACCTTCATTGGCCTGAATTAGCCCCGCCCCTTCTTCTGATTGGTTGTCCCGATTTTCTGCCATAACTTTTGAATGGTTTGACATAGAGAGTCGTGGGTGGTGTCATCAGACTCTGTATGGGGTCCTTGACCTTCATTGGCCTGAATTAGCCCTGCCCCTTCTTCTGATTGGTTGTTCCTTTTTTCTGCTATAACTTTTGAATGGTTTGACATAGAGAGTCGTGGGTGGTGTCATTTCTGATATGCTTATGGGGGGCGGTGGACGTGAGTGCGAGGGCCCGTTCATCGCTGCTTGCAGCTTTAATTATTATTATTTTTTTTTTTCTTCTGACAAAGTGATGGCCTTTTTGCCCCCCTTAACATGCCCAAAAAGTCACCAAATTTTGCACCCAAGTCAGGCCTGGCGAAAAATTTTATATTTAATGGTTTGCATTAATGGGCGTGGCAAAATGGCTCAACAGCGCCCCCTTGAAAACTTTGTGCCTCAAGCCCCACGATACGGTTTGACGTACATGCACGAAAATCGGTACACACCTGTATCATGGGACAACTTAAAGAAAAGTCTCTTGGCGTCATGCCCGAAACCGAACAGGAAGTCGGCCATTTTGAATTAATCGTGTCACTTTGGCGCAATTTATGCCATTCCTTCGAGAGTTAATTCAGCCCGAACCGTATCGTGAACTCAGATGTGTTATACATCAAAATGTGCGTCTCCATCCTGCGACTACACGCATTACTTTTCTCTTTCAAAAGTGTTACCGTGGCGACGCTAGACGCCAACAAGCGCACCCCCCCTTCATCTGATTGGTCCATATTTGATAGTTCCCCAAAAGGCACCAAATTTGGCATGCAAGCCAGGCCTGGCGATAAATTTGATATTTCATGGTTTGCATTAATGGGCGTGGCAAAATGGCTCAACAGCGCTCCCCGGAAAACTTTGTGCCTCAAGCCCCACAATACGGTTTGACGTACATGCACGAAAAACGCTACACACCTGTATTATGGAACAACTTAAAGAAAAGTCTCTTGGAGCCATGGCCGAAACCGAACAGGATGTCGGCCATTTTGAATAAATTGTGTCATTTTGGCGAAATTTATGCCATTCCTTCGGCAGTTAATTCAGCCCGAACCGTAACGTGCACCCAGGTGTGTTATACATCAAAATGTGCGTCTCCATCCTGCAACACCACACATTACTTTTCTCTTTCAAAAGCGTTACCGTGGCGACGCTAGACGCCAACAAGTGCACCCCCCCTTCATCTGATTGGTCCATATTTGATAGTTCTCCAAAAGTCACCAAATTTTGCATGCAAGCCAGACTTGGCGATAAATTTGATATTTCATGGTTTGCATTAATGGGCGTGGCCTAACGGCTCAACAACGCCCCCTAGAATACTTTTCTCTGCCATAACTTTTGAATGGTTTGACATAGGAAGTTGTGGGTGGTGTCATGGGACTCTGTAATGAGTCCTTAAGCTTCGTTGGCCTGAATTAGCCCCGCCCCTTCTTCTGATTGGTTGTCCCTTTTTTCTGCTATAACTTTTAAATTGTTTGACATAGGAAGTTGTGGGTGGTGTCATGGGACTCTGTAATGAGTCCTTAAGCTTCGTTGGCCTTAATTAGCCCCGCCCCTTTTTCTGATTGGTTGTCCCGATTTTCTGCTATAACTTTGGAATGGTTTGACATAGAGAGTCGTGGGTGGTGCCATCAGATTCTTTATGGAGTCCTTGACCTCCATTGACCTGAATTAGCCCCGCCCCTTCTTCTGATTGGTTGTCCCTTTTTTCTGCTATAACGTTTTAATGGTTTGACATAGAAAGTCGTGGGTGGTGTCATGGGACTCTGTAATGAGTTCTTAAGCTTCGTTGGACTTCATTAGCCCCGCCCCTTCTTCTGATTGGTTGTCCCGATTTTCTGCTATAACTTTTGAATGGTTTGACATAGGAAGTCGTGGGTGGTGTCATTTCTGATATGCTTATGGGGGGAGGTGGCCGTGAGTGCGAGGGCCCGTTCATCGCTGCTTGCAGCTTTAATTATTATTATTATTATTATTATTATTATTATTATTATTATTATTATTATTATTAGGGCCCGAGCACCTTCAGTGCGAAGGCCCTATTGTATCTGTAGGAATTCTTCGCGTTATTATTATTATTATTTTTCTGACGAAAGGAGGGCCTTTTTGCCCCCCTAAACGTGCCCAAAAAGTCACCAAATTTTGCATGCAAACCAGGCCTGGCGAAAAATTTTATATTTAATGGTTTGCATTAATGGGTGTGGCAAAATGGCTCAACAGCGCCCCCTTGAAAACTTTGTGCCTCAAGCCCCACGATACGTTTTGACGTACATGCACGAAAATCGGTACACACCTGTATCATGGCGCAACTTAAAGAAAAGTCTCTTGGCGTCATGCCCGAAACCGAACAGGAAGTCGACCATTTTGAATTAATCGTGTCATTTTGGCGAAATTTATGCCATTCCTTCGGCAGTTAATACGGCCCGAACCGTAACGTGCCCCCAAGTGTGTTATACATCAAAATGTGCGTCTCCATCCTCCGACACCACGCATTACTTTTCTCTTTCAAAAGCGTTACCGTGGCGACGCTAGACGCCAAAAAGCGCGCCCACCCTTCATCTGATTGGTTCAGAAAGAAAAAACTTTGCGCCTCAAGCCCCATAATACGCTTTGACGTACATGAACGAAAATCGGTACACTTATTTATCATGTCTTTACTTAAAGAAAAGTCTCTTGGCGCCATGGCCGAAACCGAACAGGAAGTCGGCCATTTTGAACATTCTTAATTAATCGCGTAATTTTGGAGCAATATGAGCCATTCCTTCAAGAATTAATACGGCCCGAACCGTATCGTGAACCCAGATGTGTTATACATCAAAATGTGCGTCTCCATCCTGCGACTACGCGCATTACTTTTCTCTTTCAAAAGTGTTACCGTGGCGACGCTAGACGCCAACAAGCGCACCCCCCTTCATCTGATTGGTCCATATTTGATAGTTCCCCAAAAGGCACCAAATTTTGCATGCAAGCCAGGCCTGGCGATAAATTTGATATTTCATGGTTTGGATTAATGGGCGTGGCAAAACGGTTCAACAACGCCCCCCGGAAAACTTTGTGCCTCAAGCCCCATAATACGGTTTGACGTACATGCACGAAAATCGCTACACACCTGTATCATGGCACAACTTAAAGAAAAGTCTCTTGGAGCCATGGCCGAAACCGAACAGGAAGTCGACCATTTTGAAATCTGATTGGTCCATATTTGATAGTTCTCCAAAAGTCACCAAATTTTGCATGCAAGACAGACTTGGCGATAAATTTGATATTTCATGGTTTGCATTAATGGGCGTGGCCTAACGGCTCAACAGCGCCCCCTAGAATACTTTTCTCTGCCATAACTTTTGAATGGTTTGACATAGGAAGTTGTGGGTGGTGTCATGGGATTCTGTAATGAGTCCTTAAGCTTCGTTGGCCTTAATTAGCCCCGCCCCTTCTTCTGATTGGTTGTCCCGATTTTCTGCTATAACTTTGGAATGGTTTGACATAGGAAGTCATGGGTGGTGTCATTTCTGATATGCTTATGGGGGGCGGTGGCCGTGCGTGCGAGGGCCCGTTCATCGCTGCTTGCAGCTTTAATTATTATTATTATTATTATTACCTTTTCACAGAAGAAATTTTAAGACAGGTAAAGGTTGTCTTAAAGTTAAGAAAAAAGTCAAGAACAAATTTGAGAAGTTTTATTTCAAGAATACCATTTATTCTTAAGTTTTTTCTTAAGAAGAAACTTAAGAAGATAGTTGAGAAAATACTTAATAACTTTTTTGGAGAATATGACTTCTTCTCTTTTTTCTTCTTAAGACTGAACTTAAGAAAAAATGACACTTAAGAAGATTTTTTTTCTTAAGAACGTTTTGTGAATCCGGCCCCTGTTCTACAAACAGAGTAGCATGATTATATAATGGAGTTAATCAGGTTCTCAGGTGTTTTAGGCTTTTAACTCTCACATCACAACAAAAGAAAAAACCCTGAATCAACATCTTATGAAAAAATAGAAAGACAAACATTGTTTTAAAATCATTTGCAAATACATAAAAAGTCAAAGTAAGATTAGAAGCACTGAGACTGCAGCAGTCAGTCAGTCTCCAGCAGCATTTCATGCTTGGTTCTTTATAATTACTCCAGCTCGCTCGTATTCATGGACTGAGAGACATTTATCTCCCACTTGCCATCTGATGTCTTGATGGCTTAAATAATACATTTCATTTTTAAACCCCACCCTCTACCTGTAATATCTGAATCTACGGGGGATGTCATGTTCATCACCTCCAAACATCTCTGTATACTCCTGACTGGATCAAAGGCACAGCACCAAACCCAAGTCTGTTTTATCATCAATGAAGCACTTGAAGTGTTCGTTGCATGAACTGAATAACTGACATATGTACATATATGAACATTATAATAAAGGTTACCTCTTTGCTGGACTGCTGTTGGAGCAGCTGCAGCTGCTGCTGCTTCTTGTAGAACTCTTTCAGTTGTTGCTAAAAATAAAGATGAATATTATCTGAAAATCATAAAAAGTAAAAGTATTTCTGTATCGTTCATATCAGTATTTGTGATACATGATGAAAAAGAAATAAATGTGTTAAATGTTAATATCCACAGCTTTAAATCTGGATTTTTTTCATTTCGAGCGCAAAAGTAAAATCTTTCAGTTTCATTGTAATTTTGTGATTTTTTAAACTGTTAGTTTTTGTTTGCTTGTCTAATTGTCAATCAATTTATGGAGTGATGAAATTAAAAATCTTAAATCCCATCTATAAAAACAAACAACTGCTGCTCATAATTATCCAACGGTCCGTTATCTAGCCCGGATCCTTGCTATGCAGAGTGTCGGGGTCTCCAGGAGCCTCTCAGTTCTCTCTGGGTGGAAGGCAGGGGTTCACCCTGGACAGGTGAATCATATCAGGAAACATCGGTACGTTTCTCAGTCATCACCTTTGCTGGGAATGTTTTCTAAGCCGTCGGCAGCTTGTGCTGAGCCAGCGGTCTCGTGCTGCCGCACAGTAAAAGGAACAAGAGGTTTCAGGAAGCCTGTTGGCGTCATCACAGAGAATATGTCCAGTAATGATGCAGTCTGAAGTTTGAAGAGACAGCACATGTTGGCAATTTAAAGGGGACCGGCATCTAATACCTATTTTAAACAGGCCTTGAATGTCTTAAAAACAAGCTTGAGGAATGACTTTATCTTCCCATTCTCTAACCTCATTATCAATGCAGGATTCTGAGGGGGCGGGGCTATGATAATGAGGCTCTGTGCTGATTGGCTGCCTGAATGACATGTAGCAGGGGAGGGAACAAAGCCTCGCTCTGGGCAGAAGAGCAGCGGCTCCGTACACTATTAAACTGTGTCCTAACTGCATGCGATGCAAACGAGCATCAGTGAAAAAATCAATTCCATTGCTTTATTTTCTATTGGACTGTCCTTACTGGCCGCGGTGTTGCCGTTTTGAGCTGAACATTTGTTGGACGCCCTGCTTCTATTTTCTTCCTGTTGCTCGCGTTGAAAGCCGGTTGAAAGCGCTGTAAGAAACGGATGATCATTTTTTCTTTTTTTTCTTCTTTCTTTTTTCCTTTTTTTCTCTTTCTTTTTTCCTATCCTTTTTAATCTCGACATTTCAACTTTTTTCTCGAAATATTGACTTTTTTCTCGACATTTCAACTTTTTTCTCGACATTCCGACTTTTTTCTCGACATTTCGACTTTTTTTCTCGACATTTCGACTTTTTTCTAGAAACCACTTTATATATGTTAAAGCAAGAGAATACCTGTTTTTCATAATAGGTCCCCTTTAACAATTTATCCACTTTAACAAACAGGCGTGTGGAAGAACCGAACACAGCCACAAAATCCTGGCCCCAAATCCTCATACTGGTCACCAGTCTGGCCCCTCCTCCTCATACTGGTCACCAGTCTGGCCCCTCCTCCTCATACTGGTCACCAGTCTGGCCCCTCCTCCTCGTGCTGGTCATGCAGGTGGAGGACAGAGTTCGGTCCCGGACTGAGGAGAGATGGGATTGCCGATGGTTGCAGGATCTCATCTCTAAATCCCTCTGCAGTGAGATGATCTCCAACGACGAGGAGCCTGGTTTTCCCAGAGAGGGAGATGCCGCCCCGAACCATCACACTGCCGCCACCAACAGATGTTATCGGTGCTCGGAGTGTTCTCTGCTTCTTCTTCACACTTTGACCCTACTGTCCAGCCGTCGTGGGCAGAATCTGGTCTCATCACTGAAGATAACGTTCCTCCACATGTTCAGGCTCCGGTGCTCGTGTTGCTGACACCAGCTGTCGGCCAAATCCTGCTGCAAACGTCGACTGCAAATCTGTAGATTCAGTCTGCAGTAACTCAGGCAGGTGAGGAAACGGTCTTGTTGAGGGGTCGTCTTCTCCGCCTGTCTCGCTCCAAACAATGCAGCCCCTCGGCTTTGTGGGACACCTGCTTGGAGTCGTCCTAAGGCCCTGAAACACCAAGCCGACTGTCGGCCGTCGGGCCGTCGATGAGCGTCGGTGCGCGTCTGTTGGGCTAGTTTCCCCGGTGTGTGCCGCACGTCGCCACAGGTCAGCCGCCCGTCTGGAGCTTTTCAGCCGAGCTTTTCGGCTGTCGGTCAAACAGCTCACTCTGTGATTGGCTGTTCAGATCTGCGTTGATTTAACGCGGAACCATAAATCAGCTCCCGAGCCGGCAGGCAGAAATCCCTAAATTTTCTAAGTAAATTTCTTAACAGGCGTAGCTACAACTGTTAGATTTCATCTATTAAACCAACATTTATCTTCCTAAATTATTTATTTCAGCCAGCGGTAATTCTCCACAGAGCTGCAGGTTTCTCCCCGGGACGACGGCAGGTTGACCTGGCGATCTGAGCTGCTGCTGCGCCCCGGACCGGCAGCTCTTCTCCGAAAACATCGCAGCTTCTTTTTGAGCCCGACCCAGCCCGACACAGGCGACGCGAGGCGACACAGCAGTCGGCCGACAGCGGGCGACGTCGGGTTGGTGTGTCCTCGGCTTTACTTGTCGTAAAATCTAGTTTCTTCCAGTTGAGACCTTTGTCCAAGGTTAAAACCTTTTTATCTTTGAAAAACTTTGGAAAAAGTTATACACGCCTTT